>NW_025215001.1:55663-58037 GCF_004010195.1 Chiloscyllium plagiosum
AAAAAATCTGACAGCCTTGAATGTACTTAATGACCCAAGCTCAACAACACTCTGTACTAACATGTTCCACAGATTTACTGCCCTCAGTAACCATTCCTATCTGTCTTCAACATGCAATCCCTCATTTGCAGGTTATTCCCTGTGGTGCTAGACTCACCCACAAAGGCAAACTTTTCCACATCAACCCCGTCAAGTATCCTCAGAATCTTTTATGTGAAAATAAGGTTACCTCTAAATCTTTTAACTTCGCATAAGTACAGGCCCAACCTATTCACTTCTCTTCATATGATATTCTTTTCATCCTGGTCAACCTTCTCTTGTCTGCCTCCAAAGCCAGTATATCTTTCCTTAGGTAAATGACCCTCCCAGTGCTGAGTTGTGGCTTGACTGGTGCCTGACATAGGTTCACTATAACCTCCCTACGTTTATACTCTATTTAAAGGCCAACCTCCCATTTGCCTTCCCTTTTATTCACTGAACTTGGCTGAAGAGATGCATGGATATGGGCTTCCAAATCCCTCTATTCAACAGCTTTCTCAATTTAACATTCAACACTTTTCCTCCTGCCAAAGTGCACAACCTCATTTCCCCACATTCTATTCCATCTGCCAAGGGTTTGCTTATTTGCTTAATCTGTGTATATCCCTCTGCAGATATTTCATGTCATTCTTACCACCTGCCTTCTCATCAACCATCTTTTCTGCAATCTTGGTAATAGTGCATTCACTTTACTTATCCAAGAAATTCATATACATTTTGTAAATAATTTTGGCCCCAGCACTGATCCCTGTGGCAGACTACTAGTTACAGATTGCTATCCTGAACATGCCCCTTATCCCAATTGTATCATTGGTTAGCCAATCCTCTGTCCATGCCTCTATTTCATGAGATGTGAATATCATTGGCTCTGCCAACAACCCTTCCCAAACTGTCCTTGAAAAAGTGGTGCTGAACTGCCTCTCAAATTGCTTCACAATTATGATTTGGTCTGCAATAATGTTCAGGAGCGAATTCCAGGATTTTAATCAATAACAAAGAAGCAATGCGATATATTTCACATAGTTGGAATGCTGTGTTCGCACTTACCTGCTCTTGGTGGTTGAGGTGGTGGTTGGAAGATCTTTTTGAAGAGCCACCACTTAATCAAGCCAGACTGATAGATTGTGGCCAGAGATTCTGCTTTTTGACTTTCCTCATCAATCTACATTCTTTCCAGCCAAGTTTTTAGTCTCAAACTGCCACAGAATGGTTCCTGTTATAGCTTCAGTCAATTATAATAATATGACGATTCTTGGGTTGATTTTTCACACCTGAGTGCAACATAAATACAGATCATTGGTTCCAGCTTTGGTGGAACAAAACACAGCAAATTGGTGGATAATTACAGTTAGTGCAAACAAAGCTAGCGATCGATAAAGGTTAACCCTGTTCACATCAATGGCTAAATTACATTTTGAAAACCAGGCACACTCAGACAACATGTCAAAGTGGTGCATAGGAGGAGAAATGGGGCATTGAAGAGGAGTGAAATGATTGCTTTTGGTCACTGCCACCATTATCCGAAAATCAGGTTGAAAGGATTCTTAAAAGGTGTGCAAAGAATTGGAGTGGTATAACACTTCAGACACCGCAAAGTGTAAGACCACTTTCTAGTGGAAGAAAAAGACATTTCTTATTTCTAGAAGAACTGGGAAACAAACGGGGAATAAACCTGAATTGGGAGCTCTTTCTTATTAAGGATGTTTCTTCAGCACAGTCTTGGTTTAGAGCATAAGTTCTTCATCAGGAATGAAGGTTGGTCCAAGGGAGCTGAGAGATAATTGGGAAGGAGATGGGGATGGAGCGGAGGTGGCTGTGAATGAAATAGGTCGATGGAGGTGGGGAGAGATCATGAGAGGTAAGACAGGAGGGTGGAGCGAATAGGTGGGAAGCAAGATGAAAAGGTAGGACAGCTCAAGAGGCCAATGCCGAGTTGGAAGGTTGGATCTGGGACAAGGCGCGTGGTGTGGAAGTGAGGGTGAGGGGAAATATGGAAGCTGGTGAAATCGACATTGATCACATGTAGTTGGTGGGTCCCAAGGAGGAAGATGAAGTGTTCTTCCTACAAGCGTCAGGTAGCTAGAGCTTGTAGGGGATGCGGCCCAGGACGTGCATGCCCTTGACGGATTGGGAGGGGGAGTTAAAGTATTCAGCCACAGGGCGGTGGGGTCGTTTAGTTTTGGAGTCCGAGAGCTGTTCCCTGAAATACTCTGCAAGTTGGCATCCAGTCTCCCCAATGTGGCAGAGCAATAGACATATAAATAAATCTTATAAACAAATTGTATAAATTTTAGCATGCCAGAGTTATTACCTTCAATTAAGTTAAAGAAAATTT
>NW_025215002.1:0-1761 GCF_004010195.1 Chiloscyllium plagiosum
CTATTCTCCCCATGCACGCCCCTCGTGATTTTTATAAACCCCCACAAAGTCACCCCCTCAGCCTCCGGCGCTCCAGGGGGAAACGGCCCCAGCCAGTTCAGCCTCCCAATCCTGGCAACTTCCCTGTAAATATTTTCTGCACCCTTTCAAGTTTCGCAAGGTCTTTCTGATTGGGGTAGGTTGGCAGTGATTTGAAAGGTTCACCCCTTTAGTTTTGGACTCTGATCTGCGGTTATGATTTGCTTTGAGATTGTCCAGAAATCACCTGACGGGCAAACAATGGGGCAATGTGAGATCTTTCACACTGTGGGCTATGTTGGGGGGGGGGGGGGGAACAGAATGGAGTTAAATGTTGAATAATTCAGTTCTTCCCCCTCCCGCCTGTCGCGGTCTCCATTTTTAAACTGGGGCATGAAACCTTCACCCAGTCTCTCCCCCAGCCTGGGTTTGAGCTGACCGATCGTACCCCCTTTCTCGAATTAGGCAGCAGAGTCTGTGGTTTAGCGCCAACAGTTTGTACCTTTTCCCGTTCTGACCCTTTCTCTGCCCAAAGCCAATCAGACACCAACACCCCCCCCCCCCCCCCAAAAAAAAGAAACCCGCTGACGATCCCTGAAATCCACAGTGCCACGCGTGCGTCCCCTTATCCTCTGTCAACTCAGGCCATCCTGCGCGACCCCAGAAGGGAGCTGCGTGTCTTAACACCGACACACCGTGTTGGTGAGGAATGAGCCTGTGGGTTAAGAGCGAGCCGCGCAGGAGCAGGGGAGTGACAGGACTGTGACTCCCGTCGCTTTCTCCCAAGAGCTTCCAGTCCGTTAGGAAGTTGCCCGCCGGTACAGCATTGTCGATGAATGCCTCTGCTGTTCGCAAATGCCGGGTGGGGAGGGGGGGGGGAGGGGAGGGGGATTGGTTGCGGGCGTGGATGGGGGTGAGGGGATGGAGGCAAGACATCATTCCTGCCTCCTGCCCCTCAGAGGAAAAGCAAACAAACTAACCCTGAGTTACCTGAATTGTCTCTTTCTTTTTTTTTGTTTCTTTTTGTTTCTCATTTCCAGGGCTTCAATTCAGTGGGGGCGACGGGGCTAATTGCCCTAGAAAGTTTGAAACTGTACCTGGTATGCTTAACCCTTTGACCACCGCGGATGCTCTTTTTATGCGTCCCATCTTCTCGCTTTTAATTTGCTTTGTCCTAATCTACCTTTTGTCTTTTGAGTTTGTTCTCTAGACCATTCTTTTTTGTTTATTTCGAGGGGAATTTTTTTTTTTTTTTTACAAAATGAAAGCCCTTTTTTTTAAAAAAAAAGCAAAAATTAACACAAAAAAAAACTTGAGCTCTGTGTAACTTGACGGAAAGTTGAGAATCGATGTTGTGAGTGGCGTTGGGGTCTAGTCGAATTGGAAGGTGGTGTTAAGGGTTAATCCAGGTGCACTCAATGCCCGTCCCCAGATATCTCTAGTATGGTTCATGTGGATATAAATACTGTGCTGTAGTGCTGTGCATGGAGACTCATGTTGTGAAATAACACACTGAATCATTTTGGCTTGGGGCGTGTGCGTTCTCGGAGGCTGTGATACAATCAGAGGGGGCTGTCTTCTACCTGCCCCACACACGCACACTTAGTGGTTTCATCCCCCTCGCTGCTGAGCCCTGTGATGGTGTCACAGTTGTCCTGAATGCTTGCTCTCTGTCTCTCTCTATCTCTCTCTGTCTCTCTCTGTCTCTCTGTCTGTCTTTCTCTCTCTCTCTCTCTCTCTGTC
>NW_025215002.1:28488-35226 GCF_004010195.1 Chiloscyllium plagiosum
AGATGAACCAAGAGAGTCAACAACAAAAATTATAAAATTTCAGCAATCTAAGTAACCAATCACTGCTGGAGATAATTTAATAAAATTGTCAGCTAAGATTCTTGTCTTTAAGTCCTACATGCTGCAGAAACTCTCGAACATTCCAGTGGCTTAAAAAGAAAGTGTGAAAATATCTTTACTTTCTCAAATAACAGCTCAGTTATTTTTGAGTTTGAGGGACAATACTGACTCTGTTAGGTTACTAATGAAATTTAGAGATTCTGGAGGGGCACTTCCAGAGAGGACCTTTGAGTGTTTCTTCAGATGGTTGGGAGTCTAGCAGTCCTGGAATCCTTCATTAGAATTGTTTTTGGCAATGGCAGAGATACTCAATTATTGAAGGGCTTACTTCGGTGAGATGGGAAGGAGTCCTGCCTAGGTCAATGGAAATCAAAATTGGTTGAATGACTATTGTGCAACATTAACTATGTTCTTCGGATTACAAGACCATATGTCACAGAATCAGAATTAGACCGTTCAGCTGATTGACTCTGCTGTACTATTCGATTACGTTTGATATGTTTCTCAATCCCACTCCCCTGCCTTCTCCCTATTACTTTTGATCTTCTTACAAATGAAGAACCTATCTCTGCCTTATCTTATTTCGGAGCTTCGTCTGCATCACCTTGTCTAAAGTCTTAGGGGAATCTGATGAGATCAAGTTCACTGGCTGTCTTTTGTCAAATTTGCTTATTACTTCCCCAAAGAATTCTAAAAGATTTGTCAAGTGTGACTGTTATGTGATGAAGCCATGCTTATTCCATCATATTTGCCATTCACTTCCAAATACTCAGCAATCTCATCCTTATTTACATTCTTACTAATGAATAAAGCTAATTGGCCGACAGTTTTCTGTCTTCTGGATCCCTCCCTTCTTAAGCTGGTGTATTAAATAAAGCATTTTCTAGTTGACAGTGATCCTTCCTGACCCTAGTGATACGTGAAAGATCACCACCAATGCCTCAACCTTCTCCTCAGCTCTGTCCTTTAGAACTCTGGATTGTCATGCATCTGATCTGGAGGTATAAAGTTCTTCAAACCCTTCAACTTCCTCAACACATTCACCTTCATGATGACCATTATGCTTATCTCTACCCCAATTCGATGGAAGAACTGGAATACTACTAAAGTCTTCCACTGTGAAAACTGATACAAACAACATGTATCAGTTGTTTGCCATTTCATTATTCACCATTACTACTTCTGCAGTTTCATTTTCCAGTTTTTCAATGTCCACTCTTGCCACACTCTTGTCCTTTTGATGTCGAAAATGAACAGTCAGTTGTGAATGGTGGTGGACAATTAAGCAACTCACTGGAGGAGGAAATTCCATGCATATCCATATTCTTAATGATGGAAGAGTCCAACATATCTGTGCAAAAGACAAGGCTGAAGCATTTCCAGCAATTGTCAGCCAGAAATATTGAGTGGACGATCCATCTCTGCCTCCTCCAGTGATCCCCAGCCTTTAGCCAATTCTATTCACTCCAAGTGATATCAAGAAATAGAGTCAGAGTCATAGAAATGTACAGAATGGCAACAGATCCTTCAGTCCAACCTGTCCACGCCGACCAGATATCCCAACCCAATGTAGTCCCACCTGCCAGCACCTGGTCCATATCCCTCCAAACCCTTTCTATTCATATACCCATCCAAATGCCTCTTAAATATTGCAAATGTATCAGCCTCTACCACTTCCTCTGGCAGCTCATTCCATACCCATACCACCCTCTGTGTGAAAAGGTTACTCCTTAGGTCTCTTTTATGTCTTTCCCCTTTCACCCTAAACCTATGCCCTCCAGTTCTAGACTCCCTGACCCCAGGGAAAAGACTTTGCCTATTTATCCTCTCCATGCCCCTCAATTTTGTAAACCTCTATAAGGTCACCTCTCAGTCTCCGGCGCTCCAGGGAAAACAGCCCCAGCTTGTTCAGCCTTTTCCTATAGCTCAAATCCTCCAACCCTGACAACACCCTTGTAAATCTTTTCTGAACCCTTTCAAGTTTCTCAACGTCTTTCCGATAGGAAGGAGACCAGAATTGCAATATTCCAACAGTGGCTTATCCAATGTCCTGTACAACTCCTGTCCTCAATACTCTGACAAAAAAGGAAAGCATACCAAACGCCTTCTTCACTATCCTATCTACCTGGGACTCCACCTTCAAGGAACTATGAACCTGCACTCCAAGGTCTCTTTGTTCAGCAACACTCCCTAGGACCTTACCATTAAGTGTATAAGCCCTGATAAGATTTGCTTTCCCAAAATGCAGCACCTCGCATTTATCCAAATTAAACTCCATCTCCACTTCTCAGCCCATTAACCCATCTGGTCAAGATCCTGTTGTAATCTGATGTAAACTTCTTAGTTGTCCATTACGCCTCCAATTTTGGTGTCATCTGCAAACTTACTAACTGTACCCCTTATGCTCATATCCAAATTATTTATGTAAATGACAAAAAATAGAGGACCCAGCACCGATCTTTGTGGCACTCCACTGGTCACAGGCCTCCAGTCTGAAAAACAACCCTCCACCACCACCCTCTGTCTTCTACCTTTGAGCCAGTTCTGTATCCAAATGGCTAGTTCTCCTTGTATTCCATGAGATCTAACCTTGCTAATCAGTCTCCCATGGGGAACTTTGTCGAATGCCTTACTGAAGTCCATATAGAGCACATCTACCACTCTGCCCTCATTAATCCTCTTTGTTACGACTTCAAAAAACTCAATCAAGTTTGTGAGACATGATTTGCCACGCACAAAGCCATGTTGACTATCCCTAATCAGTCCTTGCCTTTCCAAATACATGTACATCCTGTCCCTCAGGATTCCCTCCAACTTCAGGTTCACTGGTCTATAGTTCCCTGGCTTATCTTTACCACCCTTCTTAAACAGTGGCACCACGTTTGCCAACCTCCATTCTTCCAGCACCACACCTGTGACTATCAATGATACATATCTCAGCAAGAGGCCCAGCAATCACTTCCCTAGCTTCCCACAGAGTTCTTGGGTACACCTGATCAGGTCCTGGGGATTTATCCACCTTTACCCATTTCAAGACATCCAGCACTTCCTCCTCTGTAATCTGGACATTTTGCAAGATGTCACCATCTATTTCCACACAGTCTATGTCTTCCATATCCTTTTTCACAATGATGCAAAATACTCATTTCATATCTCCGCCATTTTCTGCGGCTTCATACAAAGTCCACCTTACTGATCTTTGAGGAGCCCTATTCTCTCCCTAGTTATCCTTTTGTCTTTAATGTATTTGTAAAAAACCCTTTGGATTCTCCTTAATTCTATTTGCCAAAGCTATCTGATGTCCCCTTTTTGCCCTCCTGATTTCCCTCTTAAGTATACACTCCTACTTCCTTTATACTCTAAGGATTCACTTGATCTATCTGGTCTATACCTTACGTATGCTTCCTTCTTTTTCTTAACCAAACACTCAATTTCTTCAGTCATCCGGCATTCCCTATACCTACCAACCTTTCCTTTCACCTTAAAAAGGAATATACTTTCTCTGGATTCTCGTTATCTCATTTCTGAAGGCTTCCCATTTTCCAGCCGTCCCTTTACCTGCGAACATCTGTCCCTAATCAGCGTTCGAAATTTCTTGCCTAATACCATCAAAATTGGCCTTTCTCCAATTTAGAACTTCAACTGTTAGATCTGGTCTATCCTTTTCCATCACAATTTTAAATCTAATAGAATTATGTTCGCTGGCCCCAAGGTGCTCCTCCACTGACACCTCAGTCACTTGTCCTGCCTTATTTCTCAAGAGCAGGTCAAGTTTTGCACCTTTTCTAGTAGGTACATCCACATACTGAATCAGAAAATTGTCTTGTACGCACTTAAGAAATTCCTCTCCATCTAAACCTTTAACACTATGGCTGTCCCAGTCTATGTTTGGAAAGTTAAAATCCCCGACCATAACCTCTCTATTATTCTTACAGATAGCTGAGATCTCGTTACAAGTTTGTTTCTCAATTTCCCTCTGACTGTTAGGGGGTCTAGACTACAATCCCAAAAAGGTGATCACCCTTTCTTATTTCTCAGTTCCACCCAAATAACTTCCCTGGATGTATTTCCGGGAATATCCTCCCTCAGCTCAGCTGAAATGCTATCCCTTATCAAAAAGGTCACTCCCCCTCCTCTCTTGCCTCCCTTTCTATCCTTCCTGTAGCATTTGTATCCTGGAACAATAAGCTGCCAGTCCTGTCCATCCCTGAGCCATGTTTCTGCAATTGCTATGATATCCCAGTCCCATGTTCCTAACCATGCCCTGAGTTCATCTGCCTTCTCTGTTAGGCCCCTTGCATCGAAATAAATGCACTTTAATTTATGAGTCCTATCGTGTCCCTGCCTGCCTGACTGTTTGACTCGCTTCTGTTCTCAACTGTACCAGTCTCAGATTGATCTCTTGCCTCACTATCTCCCTGGGTCCTTCCACCACCCCCACCTCACCTTACTAGTTTAAAACCTCCCGAGCAGCTCTAGCAAATTTCCCTGTCAGTATATTAGTCCCCTTCCAATTTATGTGCAATCTGTCCTTTTTGTACAGGTCACCTCTACCCCAAAAGAGATTCCGATGATCCAAAAACGAGAATCCTTCTCCCATACACCAGCTCCTCAGCCATGCATTCATCCACTCTATCCTCCTATTCCTGCCCTCACTAGTTCGTAGCACTGGGAGTAATCCAGATATTACTACTCGAGGACCTCCTTTTTAAATTTCTGCCTCTCTGTAATCTCCCTTCAGAATCTCAACCTTTTCCCTTCCTATGTCATTGGTTCCAATGTGGACAATGACCTCTTGCTGGCTCCTCTCCCCTTTGAGAACACTCTGCACCCTCTGAGACATCCTTGATCCTGTCACCAGGGAAGCTGCTGGCTACTGAAATGTTGGTCTGTACCTCGGACTACAGAATTCCCTCATACAATTGATCTCTTGGTGTTTTAAAAAATTCTCAAGGTCAGGTTCGTAGGAGAGTAGTCTGACACAGAACAAATGACCAAGAGGCGAGACTGCTAGAATATGGGCATTTTATTCCCCGCAGTGTCGCACAACGGGTCTGGCTTATACTCACTCTACATGTTACAAAAACTGGGAGCCGTCAGTTCTCGTAGAGCGGTTGCCAACAACCCACGCTCGGCGGTTAAACGTAACCCCGGAGCAGACTCACCGAACTGGAGACTTTTCCAGCTGATATACTCCCTTCCAGATATAAACATTCATGTGAACAGCAGAGCAAGGCTAAAAAACACATTCCATTCTGGTTACATACAGATAAGAAGATTCACACGGGACTAAGCAACACCTCCATTCCGGTTAGATTCACACATGTATTGGGACATAATTTTTAACCGTTTCACCACATTCCACTGCTTGGAATTTTACACCACACTTGGAAGCAGACATACCCCTCGTTGCATTAGAGCCAGTCTCAATACTAGAAACTTGGCTGTTCATGCTTCGTTCCCCTGAGAATCCATCACACCCCTACAATTTCCAAAACAGCATACCTGTTTGAAATGGGTATGTCCACAAAAGACTCCTGCACTGGGTGCCTACATCTCTTACTTTTTCTGGAGTTAACCCATCTATGTGACTGTATCTGAGACTTTTTCCCCCCTTCTATAATTGCCATCCATCACATACTGTTGATGTTGCAAATTTCTCATTGCTTCTAACTGTCTCTCCAACTGATCCATTCGATCTGATAAGATTTGCATCTAATAGCATTTATGGCAGATATAATCTGCAGTAACCCTTAAACTCTTTAAGTTCCCACATCTGACAAGAAGTACATATCACTGAAGTAAAGACCATTTTTGCTCCTTCACAATCTACAGACCCAGAAAATAACACTGTCTTATTCCTCTACGAAACACTGCCCCAGGTTAAATTAATAGTTATGGCTTATATTTTAAGTTTAATCAAGAGACATATCTCCAAAAACATACAATCAAGAAAGAACCCACTCTACTCACTACTGCAGCCTTTCTGTGGGACACACTTAAAACAACGATAAACTTATCTGATTATGCGCTGTGAACTTTGCCCAAATAGGTTCCTCCAAGATTAGTTGTGAATTTCACTGTTTGTTAATTTTCCCAGATGCACTCCAATGTCCAGTGACATTGAATTCAAAATAGCAAAGGAAGTAACTGTGCAGGTTCTCTCTTTCTCTCACTCACTCACTCACTCTCCTGCACTGTCCTTACCATGTGCTTCCTTTGTCTGTTCTTCTCCCTTTTAAAACTGCTGTTGTTTTGACTTTTTTTTCCCCCAAAGTTCCAAAACAATGCAACAGCATATGAAACAGTAATTGCTGCTCCTGGAATTCGATGAAATCACCTCCAACACCTAAATACCTCAAAAAAAAGGAGCAGTGGTACAGCCAGAAATTTTTCCTGTCCTCCATCTTGGATTACCCAGAATCCCTCTCGATTGGAGGCACTGGATGCTGCAAATGCTATGGATCGTCACAACATTCCAAACAATAATATTGAAGACTTTTGCTCCATAACTTGCCACTCCCCTAACCAAGTACAACTATAACACTGGTATCTACTCAACAATTTGGAAAATTCCTCAGGTATGTTGTCTATACAAAAGGCAGGACTAATTCAACCCAGCCAATCACTGCCTTATTAGTCAACTGTAAATCATCAGTAAAGTGATGGAAGGTGTCA
>NW_025215002.1:35820-40957 GCF_004010195.1 Chiloscyllium plagiosum
CTGTTAGGCCCCTTGCATCGAAATAAATGCACTTTAATTTATGAGTCCTATCGTGTCCCTGCCTGCCTGACTGTTTGACTCGCTTCTGTTCTCAACTGTACCAGTCTCAGATTGATCTCTTGCCTCACTATCTCCCTGGGTCCTTCCACCACCCCCACCTCACCTTACTAGTTTAAAACCTCCCGAGCAGCTCTAGCAAATTTCCCTGCCAGTATATTAGTCCCCTTCCAATTTATGTGCAATCTGTCCTTTTTGTACAGGTCACTTCTACCCCAAAAGAGATTCCGATGATCCAAAAATGAGAATCCTTCTCCCATACACCAGCTCCTCAGCCATGCATTCATCCACTCTATCCTCCTATTCCTGCTCTCACTAGCTCGTAGCACTGGGAGTAATCCAGATATTACTACTCGAGGACCTCCTTTTTAAATTTCTGCCTCTCTGTCATCTCCCTTCAGAATCTCAACCTCTTCCCTTCCTATATCATTGGTTCCAATGTGGACGATGACCTCTTGCTGGCTCCTCTCCCCCTTGAGAACACTCTGCACCCTCTGAGACATCCTTGATCCTGGCACCAGGGAAGCTGCTGGCCACAGAAATGTCAGTCTGTACCTCGGACTACAGAATTCCCTCATACAATTGATCTCTTGGAAGCAGACGTACCCCTCGTTGCATTAAAGCCAGTCTCAATACTAGAAACTTGGCTGTTCATGCTTCGTTCCCCTGAGAATCCATCACTCCCCTACAATTTCCAAAACAGCATACCTGTTTGAAATGGGTATGTCCACAAAAGACTCCTGCACTAGGTGCCTACATCTCTTACATTTCCTGGAGTTAACCCATCTATGTGACTGTATCTGAGACTTTTCCCCCCTTCTGTAATTGCCATCCATCACATACTGTTGATGTTGCAAATTTCTCATTGCTTCTAACTGTCTCTCCAACTGATCCATTCGATCTGATAAGATTCGCATCTAATAGCATTTATGGCAGAGATAATCCGCAGTAACCCTTAAACTCTTTAAGCTCCCACATCTGACAAGAAGTACATATCACTGTAGTAAAGACCATTTTTGCTCCTTCACAATCTACAGACCCAGAAAATAACACTGTCTTATTCCTCTACAAAACACTGCCCCAGGTTAAATTAATAGTTATGGCTTATATTTTAAGTTTAATCAAGAGACATATCTCCAAAAACATAATCAAGAAAGAACCCACTCTACTCACTACTGCAGCCTTTCTGTGGGACATACTTAAAACAATGATGAACTTATCTGATTATGCGCTGTGACCTTTGCCGAAATAGGTTCCTCCAAGATTAGTTGTGAATTTCACTGTTTGTTAATTTTCCCAGATGCACTCCAATGTCCAGTGATATTGAATTCAAAATAGCAAAGGCAGTAAATGTGCAGATTCTCTCTCTTTCTCTCACTCACTCTCCTGCACAGTCCTTACCATGTGCTTCCTTTGTCTGTTCTTCTCCCTTTTAAAACTGCTGTTGTTTTGACTTTTTTTCCCCCAAAGTTCCAAAACAACACAACAGCATATGAAACAGTAATTCCTGCTCCTGGAATTCGAGGAAATCACCTCCAGCACCTAAATACCTCAAAAAAAAAAGGAGCAGCGTTACAGCCAGAAATTTTTCCTGTCCTCCATCTTGGATTATTCAGAATCCCTCCCGATTGAAGGCACTGGATGCTGCAAATGCTATGGATCGTCACAACATTTCAAACAATAATATTGAAGACTTTTGCTCCATAACTTGCCACTCCCCTTACCAAGTACAACTATAACACTGGTATCTACTCAACAATTTGGAAAATTCCTCAGGTATGTTGTCTATACAAAAGGCAGGACTAATTCAACCCAGCCAATCACTGCCTTATTAGTCAACTGTAAATCATCAGTAAAGTGATGGAAGGTGTCATCAACAATGCTATTAAGCAACACTTGCTCAGAAGTAACCTGCTCAGTGAAGCCCAGTTTGTGTCCCAACAGGACAACTCAGCTCCTGACCTTGTTACAGCATTCCTTCAATCATTGACAAAAAAAGCTGAATTCCAGATGTGAAGTGAGAGTCATAGCCCTTGACAGCCATGCTGCATTTGACCAAGTGTGACATCAAGGAACTGTAGAAAAACCGGAATCCATGAATATCAGGGGAATACACTGCATTGGTTAACAACAAAGAACAAAGAAAATTTCCAGCCCAGGAACAGTTCCTTCAGCCCTCCAAGCCTGAGCCGATCCAAATCCATTCTCTAAACCTTTTGCTGAATTCCTAAGCATCTGTATCCCTCTGCTCCCCACCTACTCATACATCTATCCATACACATTTTAATTGAGTCTACTACCTCTGCTGGTAACACATTCCAGGCACCTACCCCCTCTGTGTATATCCCCCTTAAACTTTTCACCCCTCACCTTGAACACATGACCTCTCATCATTGAATCCCTCACTGGGAAAAAGCTTATCTCTATCTACCCTGTCTATTCCCTTCATGATTTTGTAGACCTTAATCAGGTCCCCCCTCAATCTCCATTTTGTCCAATAAAACAATCCTAACCTACTCAATCTGTCTTCATACCTAGCACCTTCCCCACCAGTCAACATCCTCGTAAATCTTCTCTGCACCCTCTCCAAAGTGTCCACATCTTTTGATATGTGGCGACCAGAACTGTACACAGTATTCTAAATGCGGCCGAACCAAAGTCTTGTACAATTTTAACATGACCTGCCAGCTTTTACACTCAGTACCCCATCTGATGAGGGCAAGCATACCATATGCCTCCTTGACCACCCTATCCACCTGTGCAACAACCTTCAGGGTACAATGGACCTGAACTCCCAGATCTCTCTGCTCATCAACTTTTCCCAAGGCTATTCTGTTTACAGTATAGTTCGCGCTAGAATTAGACTTCCCAAACTACAAGACCTCACTTTTGCCTGGATTGAACTCCATCTGCCACATCTCTGCCCAACTCTCCAGTCTATCTATATTCTCCTGTATTCTTTGGCATCCCCTATGCTTTCTGCTACTCCACCAATCTTCATGCCATCTGCAAACCGATCAGACCAACAATGCCCTCTTCGAGATACTTTATGTATATTACAAACAACAGTGGCCCCAGCACAGATCTCTATGGAACACCACTTGTCACCTTTCTCTATTTCGAGAAACTCCCTTCAACTACAACTCTGTCTCCTGTTGCTCAACCAGTCCTTTATCCACCTAGTTTGAACACACTGCATGCCATATGACTTCACTTTCTCCATTAGTTTACCATGGGGAACCTTATCAAATGCCTTACTAAAGTCCATGTATATGACATTTTCAGCCCTTCCTTCATCTATCAACGTGATCACTTCCGCAAAGAACTCTATTAAGTTGGTAAAGCACGATGTACCCCACAAAAAAATCATGTTGCCTATCACTAATATGCCCATTTATTTCCAAATAAAAATAGATTTTATCCCTCAGTGCCTTCTCCAGCAACTTTCCCACCACTGACATCAAGCTCACTGGTCTAGAATTACCTGGAATATCCCTACTACCCTTCTTGTAAAGGAGGACAGCATGAGCAACCCTACATTCCTCCGGCACCTCACCTGTGTTTAAGGATGCTACAAAGATATCTGTCAGGACCTCAGCTATTTCCTAGGCAACCTGGGATAGATCCCATCTGGTCCTGGGGATTTGTTCATCCAACACATTTTCCCTCCTTATGTCAACATGATCCAGAGTAAACAAACTTGTATCTCTATTTTCAGCATTCATCACCTCCCATTCCTCAGTGAACACTGATGCAAAGTAATCATTGAAAATCTCAACCATTCTCTCAGGTTCAACACACAACCTTCCTTCCTTATCGTTTACTGGACGAACCTTTTCTCCAGTTACCCCCTTGATTATTGCATAAGAATAAAAGGCCTTGGGATTCTCGTTAATTCTGCTCGCTAAAGTTATTTCATGACCCTTTTTAGCCCGCTAGATTCCTCGTTTAAGATTGGTCCAATCTCCCGATATTCCTCCAAGGCCGTTCTGTTCTTAGCTGCCTGGATCTTATGTACGCTTCCCTTTTCCTCTTGGCACATCATACAATTTCTCCCATCATCCACGGTTCATGAATCTTGCCTTTCCTATCCCTTGTTTTCAAAGAGACGTACCTATCCTGCACTATCTTCAACCTATGTTTGAAAGCCTCCCAGATATCAAATGTGGACTTTCCTTCAAATAGCCGTGTCCAATCCACATTTCCTAGTTCCTGCCTAATTTTGATACAACTGGCCTTGGCCCAGTTTAGTACTCATCCCTTAGGACCACTCTCATCTTTGTTTATGCGTATTCTAAAACTTACAGAATTGTGGTCACTATTAACAAAGAAATCCCCCACTGCAACTTCTACCACCTGGCATGGCTCATTCCCCAACACCAGGTCCAATATGCCCCTTCCCTGGAGGGGAAAGCTTTCCTGAATGTTCCTTACAAATTCTGCCCCATCCAGACCTCTGTCACTAAGTGTATCCCAGTCAATGTTGGGAAAATTAAAATCTCCTATCACCACTACCCTGTTGCCTCTACACCTTCCCATAATCTGTTTTCCTCTTTGTTCTTCTACCTCACACTCACTATTGGGAGGCCTTAATACTACCCCACCAATGTAACTGCATCCTTCTTATTTCTCAGCTCTATCCATAACACCTCACTGCTCAAGGTCTCCATAGTGTTGTCCTTTAGCGCAGCCGTGATATAATCCCTGACCAGCGGTGCAACTCCTCCCCACCTTTTACTTCCTGCCCTATACTGTCTGAAGCATCAATATCCTGGAACATTTAGTTGCCAATCATGCCCTTCCTTCACTCAAGTCTCTGTGACAGCAATAATGTCATACTCCCAGGCACCAATCCAAGCCCAATGTTCATCTACCTTACCCACTATACTCCTTGCATTAAAGTATATGCACATCAGGCCGCCAGTTCATTTGCGCTCATCTGCTCTCTGCCTGCTCTTCCCCTTGGTAATGCTAACTTTGTGATCCTTACAGTATCCAGTTTCCACCTCACTGTCTAGTGATCTTCTCTTCTGGTTCCCAGCCCCCTGCCACATTAGTTTAAAACCTCCCTAACAGCAGT
>NW_025215002.1:41194-58109 GCF_004010195.1 Chiloscyllium plagiosum
TCACAGTGCCATGATCCTGGCAACTGCTGCCCTCCCCTGGTGAGCCATCTTCCCCAACAGTATCCAAAACAATATATCTGTTTTGGAGGGAGATGACCGCAGAGGACGCTTGCAATGCCTTCCCACTTTTTTGGTCACCCATTCACTGTATTCCCTCAGCAATTCTAACCTGCGGTGTGACCAATTCACTAAACGTGCCATCCATGACCTCCTCAACATTGTAGATGCTCCACAGTGAGTCCATCCACAGCTCCAGAGCTGCCATGTTGTCAAACAAGAGCTGCAGCTGGACACACTTCTTACAAAGGTAAGAGGGACGTCAGCCACTTCCCTGAGCTCCCACATCAGGCAAGAGGTACATGCCATGGGTCTGAGGTTTCCTGTCATTATAAGCCTTAGCTTTATATCAACTAACTAAAACCAAACAATGCACTTAAATATATGAAAGAAAAGAAAGAAAAAGAAAACTTACCTGACAGAATCCATTTTCTTCTGGTTAGAGGAGGATGGGTGGAAGGGAGATACTACACGTGTAGTATTTCAGGTTTAGCTGCTGCCCAAATTTATACTAAGTCCTTACCTTCCTGGCAACCTCCATATGTCTCTAATGTCACCTCACCTCTGTCTCCCACAGCTCCCAGACAGGAAAAAGGCCACAGGCTTTGAAGGTAAGAATTTATACTGTTCTCTTACTTTCCTGGCAACCTCCTTGGCTCCAACGTCACCTCCGCTCTGTTTCCTGCTGCCCCCGGACAGGAAAACAAAAGTTGCAGTTATACCTGACACAAAATTTGAAGTTATATCTGGCACAAAGAAAGATGGTTATCGTTGTTAGACATAATTAATTTCAGGTCCAGGATATCTGAGCATGTATTCCTCAGGGTAGTGCCACAGGCACAATTATCTTCGGCTGCTTCATCAATGACCTTCTCACATCATAAGGTCAGATGTTCTCTGATAATTGCACAAAGTTGAGCACCACTTGTGATTCCACAGACACTTAAGCAGTCCATTTTCAAAAGCAAAATCATCTAGGCTTGGGCTAGCAAGTGGCAAGTAATATTTATATCACACAAATGTGAGGCAATGAGCATTTCCAATAAAAGACATTCTAGCTAACACCTCTTGACATTCAATGTTGTTATCATCACATTACTACACCACTGTCAACATACTTTGGGTTACTATTTGGCTGGAAACTCATCTGGACTCATCATATAATCAGAATGGCTATAAAAACAGGCCAGAGACCAAGATTGCTATGGCAAGTAACTCACCTCCTGACTCGCCAAAACCTGCCCATCATCTGCAAGGGAGTGTCAGGAGTGTGATGGGATATGCACCATGTGTCTGAATGGGGACAGTTCCAACAACAATGAAGAAACTTGACATCTTTCGGTACAAAGCAGCAGTCTAGATTGACACTACATTCCCAAGCATTCGTTCACTGCACCATCCACATTCAGTAGGAGCTCTGTGTACAACCTAAAAGTTGCACTGCAGAAATTCACCAAACACATGGCCACTTCTGTTTAGAAGGAAAATGGCAGCAGAAACATGGGAACACCACTACCTCTAAGATCCTCTCCAAGCCACTCGCCATCCTGATTTGGAAATATATTGGAGTTTCTTCAATGTCATTGGTTCAAAATCCTGGAATTTGCTCACGAACAGCATTGTGGCTAACCTACAGCACATGGATTGCAACGGCTGAAGAATGTAGCTCACTGCTATTTGTCAATTGCAAGTAAGGACAAGCAATCAATACTAATCAGCTAGTCACGTCCACGTCCCACGGATGAATAAAAGAATTTTAAAAACTGATGGTACAATTTCCCTCTATCTATCTGTCTGTCTGTCTATCTATCTGTCTATAATGTCATTTCAATTTGCACTTAATAGTACAGTGTCTTGGAGTGCATTATACATAATCAGTACGTTGTTCTACGTCTCGCTGGTTATCTTTCATCATATTATGGAGCATTAGATTAGATTACTTACAGTATGGAAACAGGCCCTTCGGCCCAACAAGTCCAGAACCGACCCGCCGAAGCGCAACCCACCCATAACCCTACATTTACCCCTTTAACCTAACACTACAGGCAATTTACCTGAGCAGCTGGGTGTTTCCGTTCAGTATATAACTATACTCCATATAACACTGAAAACTCACTACTAACTCAAGAAATTTGAAAATTCATTTGTGAATGAATTTGAATATAATTAAATACAACCCTCAAATATTTTGAATTCTAATTAAAAAGCTGATGGACTGTTTCGAGGTCACAGAACTCCCTCCCCCATAAACGACATCACTACGGTTTTACCTAAATTGGCAATCACATCGCTTATTGGTCCATCAATTCTAATTCTGATAAGAAAAAAAGACGTTTTCACAGTCAATTTCCACTGAATAACTGGAACCACTCGAATTTTTGATGTACACTTGCGTCGTAGATCAGGTTCTCCATCATATCACTTGAACAGAGTCGCCGTGAAATGTATTGCCTGGGGATATTTGTTCTGATTCTGCACGTTTCACTGGGTAAGTAGATCACAACAATACTTACCCGAACGCTGGAAATTATGGTTTTTGTTACGTTCCAATTCATCGTCATTTATTCAAATAATGCTCATTCTATTTAAAAAAACTTCACCTTTTTTTATATCTTGGGCTGTTTGTAGGGATCACTTCAATGGGTCATTCTGGGAGATGTCAATTCTCGCCTAAAAGTTATATTTTTTGCACAGAAAGAGGCTTTGGCGCTCTCATGTTCTGTGTACTGATCGTGCAGAAGGATTCGAGAAACTTTTCAGCTAATACGGAATTAAGCAGATGTCTGTTCTAAATGGACCGCACCATTGTCTTAATCAAACACAAATTTCTGCAGAGCAGAATTCTGCCACCTGAGCGGTACCCGTAAATATTATTCATTCATTGTAAGTTGAGATACCATCCTGTGGCTTAAAACAACGTAATTAAAACAACGTAGCTGTTCATTTCAGTGGTTACTTATTAATGAACAAGATGAACTACATTCAAAGCCGCACTCTAAAATATTGTTCTTTTATGCTTTTGCGCCTGTGGATTCATGATATCGTTTTGGGTCTTTCAATTGTCTTTGCAAGTTAGCGATAAACATGAGTGAAATTATTTGTTTGGAAAGATGGTAGAATAGTTTCAAACTTGTGTTTTTAACGAAATCCCAAATATCATTTAATTGTTTTGCCAACAACAGACAAGACATTTTACAATCAGATAAACTCGAACTCAGTCGGATGTTACATTCAGCGAAGCGTTAACTTTTTCTCCTTTCAGGTTTCTTCCAGAAAATGAGGCTTTGAACAGATAAAGTCGAGAAAACTGAATCAATGCTTTGTCAGTTTCTGTTGGCAATGTGTGTTTTAGTATTGTCTTCTGTGAGTTTCTGTCAGGTGTTTCTCACCGTCCTTTACTACTCCGGGCTAGTGTGCAAAGTTCACCTTTCGACCCACTGCCATCGACAGCTGCTAAGTTGTCATTATGTATCGTTTCAACAACGTGCATGATATATCTGAAAAGGGTGACCCCTTGTCAGTAATATTTCCCGAGATTTGCGACCATTCTCACAAGCATAATATCAGTAATGCTTTGTGATGTTTTAGAACAAGGCGTTGTAACATCCAAAATCTAACTTCACACATGATTATACCATGACATCTATAGTATCATCTCTCAGTTTTCTCCAAATTTGCATTATCCAGTTGTGTTTATCTTTCGTCTGTCTTCTTGGATGAGCGCGAGAGTGCCTTCACCCGCCATAAACCGATTCTGGTTAAACGGTCAAACCTTCCAATCGTCCGATGGATCGGGAGTCAGTGACTTTGTGGTCAGTTATTTTCTGTAGAACAAAATCGCAGAACATTACATTACATTATTTCCAGTTGTAATACTACCGCCCCCCTTCCCCCCTATTCCATTTGTCCAAGCGTTACTGAAATTTATGGAAATGTTATTAAAACATATCGAGGTGGTTTTTGAGATCGGGCGGAGAAGTGAGGGAGGGGACAGGATCCCACAGATGCCAGTTTTCCAGCAAGGGAGGAAAGTTTCCAACCATTGAATTAGCGGAATATCAATGATCTCAGACTGTGACCCATCTTACATCAAAGGAATATTGGACAGAATGCAACCTGAGCGGCAAATTCAATATTTTCACACTGGGTACATTAATCAAGAATAATTTTACTCTTTCTCGGTTTCAGCAGTCTACCTTTTTAAAGTGACCTGATACAATATTTTCGGAGGAGGATAATCCAATTAAACTGAATTTTGGTCGGTGTTAGGGGCAAGGTACTGGCGTGGACAGAGGTTTAGCTGACTGGCAGGTGGCAGAGAGTAAGGATGAAGGGGTCTTATTTTCAGATGGCAGCGAGTAACGAGTGGAATTCAGCAGGTGTCAGTGTTTGGGACCACGCTATTGATATTTCACATGAGCGATCCGGACTATAGGTGGAGGGACAAGCTGGGTGGAAGAAGCGGGAGGCTTAGGCTGGGAGGAGAGTGTAGTCTATTTTCTAAACAGGGAAAAGCTTTGGAAACCTGAAGCATAAAAGGGACTTGACATTCCTGGTTCAGTATTCTGTCACGGTTAGTATTCAAGTTGGTAGTTAGGAAGGCAATTGCAATGTTACCGTTCATTTCGAGAGGTCTGAATACAAGAGCGGGGATGTACCCCTGAGGATGTATAAGACTCTGGTCAGACTGCATTCAGGATATTGTGAGCATTCTTGGGTCCATATCGAAGGAAGGATGTACTGGCATTGGACGCGGTCCAGAAGATGCCCCCACGGGTGAAGGGCTTGTCAAATGAGAAGCAGCTGAGGTCTCTCGGTCTGTAGTTTGTGGAGTTTAGAAGGACGAGGGGGAAAGTCTGATTATAACTAACAGAATACTGCGATTCTAGGATAGAATGGATGTGGAGAAGATCCAAAGGAACGCAGAGCAAAGAACTGTACAGCACAGGAACGGGCCCTTCGGCCGACTATGTTGCGCAGAACATGACGCCAAATGAAAGTAATCCCTTCTGCCTGCTCTTTGTCCATAACACTTCACTCCTTGCATATTCGCGCGCTTATCTAAAAGTCTCTTAAATGCTTTTATTCCATCTGCCTCTTCCACCATCCCTGGTAGTGCACTCCAGACTCCTACCACAAACTGTGTATAAAACTCGACCCTCATGTCTCCTTGAAGTTTCCTCCTCTAACCTGAAATGCATGTGCCCACTATTAGACATTTCAATTCTGGGAAAAAGATTCGAACCGTCTATCTATGCATCTCATAATTTTATAGATTTCTGTCAGGTCTCTCCTCAGCCTCCGACGGTCTAGAGGTAACAACAAGAATTTTTCCAGCCTCTCCCGAGAGCTCATACCCTCTAAACCAGGCAGCATCCTGGTAAAGTTCTTCTGCAACCTCTCCAAAGCCTCCATATCCTTCCGGTAATGTGGCGACTAGAATTGAACGCAATGCTCCAAGTGTTCCGAACCAAAGTCGATCAAGCTCAACATGATTGGTAATCAATTCCCAGACCAAGACAGGCAAGCATGCCATACGTCTGTTTTACCATCCTGTCTACTTGTGTGGTCGCTTACAGAGAGCTCCTTCTGTATATCAATGCTGTTAAGAATCTTGAACATGAACTGTATACTGAGGGGAGCCTCAGATCCAAGGATACAGCCTCAGAGTGAAGGGACAACCCTTTAGAATAGAGATGAGGAGGGATGTCTTCAGGCAGAGAGTGGTAAATCTGTGGAACTCATTGCACCAGAGAGTTGTGGAGGCCAAATCATTGTATGTATTTAAGACAGAGTTAGTTCTTGATTAGTAAGGGGATCAAAACTAACCGCGGAAGGCAGAGGAATTGGGTTGAGAAATATATCAGATATGATCTGTTGACACAGCAGACTTGATGGGCCGAATATCTGCTCCTATAATTTATCATCGGATGGTCTCCTGGAGTGAAGCACCTTTCGGAATAATGTAGTTCTTGCTGTCCGAAATTCTCAGTTCCAGAAAATCAGTTTTCATGACCCAAACTGACAAGAATCACATCACCAGTGTTCTTATTGCTGGAAAGTAGAATCTCCATATTAGCATCGCTGTGGCTGACCGAATTGGAGAAAACAGCAATCCCGCAATCCCGTATCTGGCCATTCATCTTGTGAAAAATTACTTTTCCTTCAGTGTGACAGCAGCCTGTTCACTGGGATCTCACTGAGGCAGCTCCACAGGGAGCTCAGCGGGATCATCGGTACCAGGTTCAACTGAGGCCTGGTAAAATTGTCAGAGTTTACTGATGTGTTCATTGGAAAACCGATTTTAACATAAATCACCCCTTGAACGAAACTTCAGGCTCTGTCGCATGTTGATTAAAGGCTATATCTGAATAGGTAATAAGGACTAAAACAGAAGTTGTTGGAAAAGCTCCGCGGTCGGGCAGCATCTGTGAAGGAAAATCAGAGATAACGTTTCGGGTTCGGTGACCCTTCCTGAGAACCGTTCTGCGGAATGTCACCAGACCCGAAACGTTATCTCTGATTTTTCTGGACAGATGCTACCAGACCCGCTGAGCTTTTCCCGCAACTTCGGTTTTTGTTCCTGATTGACAGCATCTGCAGTTCTTTCGGTTTTTATTCGGTATTCAGTCTCCTGTTGGTCACTGTTCACGGTGAGCACTGAAGGATGCACTCCGTTTAAGACTGTTTCACAAGAGACCGAGAAATAACTCGACTTCAGGTGGGTTTATAGCAGCCTCCAGCTAACATGCTCTTACAGAACCTAAAAACACCATTTCCCGGAGTTCGCGCTGCGTCCGACACCATTTCAATGGCATAAGTTTCCTGAAACATATTTTAAACAGTGTCATTGATTGTAAATTATTGTGATATTTTGAAAAGTTGTAATTGCAAGGTACGCTGAAAATTAACCGTCGCAAATTATTCAAGTTTCTAATTGACCATAAATTAATTTGCAACTTGAAACTCTGAGAAGAGGAATTTCCGATTGATTCTCGCGGCAGGAAATGGAAACTTTAGATCTTCTTCCTAAATCTGTTTCCATTGGGAATTTGAAGGCGCGGCTTGATAGCATGACAAATACAGGCTGAATGGCAGTGTTAGATGAGATTGAGGGAGAAAACAGTGAGATGTGTGAAATGGACAAAGATTGGGATGAACCGCTGCAGGTTGAACGTACCAATGGCTTTCTCTTGCGCTTCAACTTGAAAGGATATTTGGAATTTATCCTAGAACCTCAAATACTACATCTGAAATTCCTCCAATAAAGAGAGAGGGAGCCCTGTACGACTGTGTTATTGGGAGACAGCATTATGAGGTAATGAAATGATAGAAATTCATTCCCAAATCGTAGCAATTGAAGGAAGTGTTCAACAAAAAAAAACTTGTGAGAGTTCAGTGTCGAAATCCAACGGTAAATGTCAGTTCTTATTGGAGATTTCAACAATCAGCCGTATTTCAACTGAACACTAATAATCACAATTGCCGTCAGTGAAGAAAATACCCACTGATCAGATTCTTATAAACTTGATAAGCTCATGGCCCAGTCTTTTGACCAATGCAATCGCTCTCCGGGAATAATATCCAAACACTGGGTGCGGGAATGAAAGACTTAAACACAGAGGCAAGCAGCTGTGAAACAATCAGTTATGAAGCTGAAAATAATTTGTGGACAAAGAGAGAAAGAGGAGTTGATGTATCTGCTTTACTCAGTGCGGCTGAGAGACTTAAACATAGAATTTTGGCTCGTTTGGCGCGTGGTAATTACCATCTCTCCGGGCCACGAGATACGGGTAGTTGCCGCAGAACTGCAGAGATGAATAATAACACATTTGAACAGGTTAATTGAAAAAAAAACAACATACACTATGTTTGTTACCGAAATGTTAAAATGCACAGTGGACGAGTGAATCAGAATTAAGGTCGCTTTGAAATTTGTCGCTGCGCGCAATCGGAGTGATTAGAACTCGTCAGTCAAGATCTCCCCTTGTTTTTCCGTCCCGTTCATTTGTGTGGGTGAAGGATAAAGCTTTAAAAGCCGCTCCCGCTTCATGGTCACGCGTTCCCGCCTCCCCTCCCCCCCGCCCAACACAAACATTGACTTTCCCTCCGCTACACCAGAAAGTCTATGGCGGTGTTTGAGCATTGCACAGCAAATCCGAAAAGGCGTAATTCTCACAATGTTCGGCTCGGGATATATTTAATCTGAGAATAGCGATGCTATTGCAGGGAGCAGCGACTGTCCTTTTCCTGGGTCCAGAATGGACAGCAAAAGCTGGCGATCAAGAATATATTGCAAATTAAATGGAATAATAACACAAGTAATTTGGATGTCGATGTACAATAAAATTGAGAGATTGTAAAATAGGCAGCCAGCTCGCTACATACCCACAAAGTTCAGGGTAGATATAACGTCACAATCCTACCACATCATTTTTGGAAAAGTTGTCAGTATTTTTAAGACATAGTCATAGAATTTTACTGCACGGAAAGAGGCTTTTAGGAGCATCGGTTATCAAGCACTTATCTATTCTACTCCCATTTTTCCAGCACTTGACCCCGAGCCTTGTCAGCTATGACATTCAAGTGTTCATCCAAAGAGTTGTTACATGCTGTGATGGTTCCTGTTTCTGCGATCCCTTCAGGTAGTGAGTTCCTGACGCCCAGAACCCTGTCGATGAGAAAGGTCTATCTTAATCCTTGGTTTGATTTTGTGTTTTCTGCCAGTCCTCTTTGTTTTCCTTTTTTCTTTTTAAAGCAGCTCCTGCACTTTCCAAGCGGCCCGAGGACTTAGAAGTTTTATTTGTTTTATCAGTGTCAATAAAATGCAATGACTGGTGGCGAGTTATCATGGCGATTTGGGCAGAAGGTGTAAATTTGTTAAAATTAAAAGTCAAACAGTATTTACTGTGGAAAAGGACATGGAAGATATAGAATGTAGGGAAATAGATGGTGACATCTTGAAAAATGTCCATATTACAGAGGACGAAGTGCTGGATGTCTTGAAATGCATTAAAGAGGATAAATCCCCAATACCTGATCAGGTGTACCCTGGAACTCTGTGAGAAGCTAGGGAAGTAATTGCTGGGCATCTTGCTGAGATATTTGTATCATCGAAAGTCACAGGTGAGGTGCCAGAAGACTGGAGGTTGGCAAATGTGATGCCACTGATTAAGAAAGGTGGGAAGGACAAGCCAGGGAGCGATAGACCAGAGAGCCCAACTTCAATGGTGGACAAGTTTTTGGAGGGGACCCTGAGGGACAGGATGTACATGTACAGTATTTAGAAAGGCACTAACTAATTAGGGATAGTCAACATGGCTTTGTGTTCAGGAAATCATGTCTCACAAACATGTTTAAGTTTTTTGAAGGAGTAACAAAGAGGATTGATAAGGGCAGAGTGATAGACGTGATCTATATGGACTTCAGTTAGGCTTTTGACAAGGTTCCCAATGGTTAGATCTCATGGAATACAGAGAACTAGCCATTTGGATACAGAACTGGCTCAAAGGTAGAAGACAGAGTGTGTTGGTGGAGATTTGTTTTTCAGACTGGAAGCCTGTGACCAGTGGAGTGCCACAAGGATCGGAACTGGGTCCACCACTTATTGTCATTTATATAAATGATTTGGATGTGAGCATAAGAGGTATGGTTAGTAAGTTTGCAGTTAACATCAAAATTGGAGGTGCAATGGACAGCGAAGAAGGTTACATCAGATTACAATGGGATCTTGATCAGATAGGCCAATGGGCTGTGGGGTGGCAGATAGAGTTTAATTTAGATAAATGCGAGGTGCTGCGTTTTTGGGAAAGCACATGTTAGCAGGACTTATACACTTAATGCTAAGGTCCTCGGGAGTGTTGCTGAAAAAAGAGACCTTGGAATGCAGGTTCATAGCTTCTTGAAAGGAGAGCCATAGGTAGATAGGATAGTGAAGAAGGTGTTTGGTATGTTTTCCTTTATTGATCAGAGTACTGAGTACAGGAGTTGGGAGGTCATGTTGCAGCTGTACATGACATTGGTTAGGCCACTTTTGAAATATTGTATGCAATTCTGGTCTCCTTGCTATCCAAAGGATGTTGTGAAATTTGAATGGGTTGAGAAAAGATTTACAAGGATGTTGCCAGGCTTGGAGGATTTGAGGTATAGGGAGAGGTTAAATTTGCTGGGGCTGTTTTCCCTGGAGCATCGGAGATTGAGGGGTGACCTTATAGAGGTTTAAAAAAATCATGAGGGGCATGGATAGGATAAATAGAAAAAACCTTTTCCCTGGGGTGGGGGAGTCCAGAACTGGAGGGCATAGATTGAGGGTGAGAGGGGAAAGATGTAAAAGAGAACTAAGGGGCAACTTTTTCACTCAGAGGGTGGTACATGCATGGAATGAGCTGCCTGGGGAAGTAGTGGAGGCTGGTACAATTGCAACTTTTAAAAGTCAACTAGATGGATGTATGAATAGGAAGCATTTGGAGGGATATGGGCTGGCAGGTGGGACTAGGTTACGTTCGGATATCTGGTTGGCATGGACGAGTCAGACTGAAGGGGTTGTTTCCATGCTGTGCATTGCCATGACTCTATAACTCTAGAATGAAACGCCAGATACAGTTATTGAAAGTAAATATGTGGCTACTTTGCTATCTGGTCCAATGAGGTAAGTAATGTTTTATAAGGAATATGTTAGATTTGTCTTCATTTACTAAGCACTTGAAATTTTGGTGTTACCCAAAGAACAAAGAAAACTTATAGCCCAGGAACAGGCCCTTCAGTCCTCCAAGCCTGAGCCGATCCAAATGTACTGTCTAAACGTGTCGGTCAATTCCTAAGCATCTGTATCCCTCTGCTCCCCACCTACTCATGCATCTGTCCAGACACATCTTAACTGAATCTACCGTGCCTGCCTCTACTGCCTCTGCTGGCAACGCGTTCCAGACACCCACCACCCTCTGTGTGAAGTATTTGCCTCATGTATCCCCCTTAAACTTTCCACCTCTCACCGTCCTCTGGATGCAATTCAGTTAATTAACGAGATCCCAAAAAATGTTAAAAATATATTTTCAGTCAGTTAAACCTTCACTCTTTGGTTTCACATATATTATGATGGGATTTTATGAGAACAATTTCAGACCTTTGAACTAATTTGGAAAGGATTACCTGAATTGCTCTTTGAAAGATTTTCCAGTCATGAATATTCTCTTGTGTTGCAACATTCTATAATTTTATTAACTTTAGGAGCATTTCTTTGATTTTCAAGTGTTCATGTTCAAACATGTCATGCAACAAAACATGCATTGCAGATACTAACAATCTATACCCCTTTTGCATTTCAGCCTCAACAGTTCAACCTTCTAGTGAAACCACATCAGTTGAAATTGTGAATAAAAAAGGTAAAGATTTTCTGCATTCAGAGTTAAATTCAAAAGTATTACATTTAATGGGGAATAAAAATGAATCTTTTGCATCAAAATAACAAATAAGACTTGTAAGATTATAGTCACCCATCCCATTCTCCAAACAAATGCACACCATCCACTCTGACCATTCATAAATGCTCTCATATGCTTTTATAAACATTTAAAATAAATGGAAATTACTCATCAAATAATAGAACCAGGGTGATTCCTCTGTTTCTGAAATATATTCTCCCATGAATGTTGTCCCTCCTGATACACACACTCGGGATAAACAGTTCTGTGGGTCATCTCGTTGAAGAAGCTTTTAGATCGCAACTAATGTTCACTATGATCCTGGATACTTTACAACATACAACATTACTTTATAGCACTGTCCATTACCAAGGAGTAGATGGGATACATATATTTTCACCAAATATGGGCCATGATTAAGATCCGGCCTTCATAACAAAGTCCAGATTTGGTATGATCACATTACTGAAATGTCAAGAAATAATATGTCAGACATAATTTATTGTTGAGAGAGTCTTTGGCCTCTTGAATATGAAAATGGTGGGGTGGAAGCTTGAAGAAATAAAATGCATTACAGCCTCAAAAAATAACAACTACTTTTTAAGCTGGATGCAGATAGTCACACATAAACTGCATAGTGGTAGGATATACACTTTAAAATTTTATGAAGCTGGGTCATATTTTGTTTGGTTTATGAAGTCCAGTGCAACGAACAGCTGGAACGCCTTGGGCTTTTAAACACACAGGATAGATATCAATGCTGTGACTCGGGGTTCTAAAACAATTTGAAGTATTTTTTAACTTTCCTAAGCACTCTACTAATAGGCAAAGAAAGTATGGTGTAATGACAAAGAACGATGAACAAAGAAAATAGCAACACAGGAACAGGGCCGTCGGTCATCCAAGCTTACACCAATTCAGATCCTCAATCTAAATTTGTTGCCTATTTTCTAATGGTTTATATCCCTCTGCTCCTTGCTCATTCATGTATTTGTCTAGCTACATCTTAAATGGCGCTATCGTGCCCACCTCTACTGCCTCCTCTAGCAATGCGTTTCAGATACCCACACCCTCTGCAAAAGGAAGTATCCATGCATATCTCCCCTAACTGTTCCCCTCTCGCTTTGAACTCATGACTCGTAGTAATTGAATCCCCCACTCTGGGAAAAAGTATCTTGCTATTCACCCTGTCTATACCTCTCATGATGTTATCGCCCTCAATAAAGGTCCCCCACCCCCACCCCTACCCTCTGTCTTTCCAGTGAAAATAATCCTTATCTACTGAACCTCTCTTCATAGCTAGTGCCCTTCATCCCCGGCAACATCCTGGTGAACTTCCTCTGCACCCTCTCCAAAGCATCCACATCCATTTGGTGACATGCCAACCCCAGAATTGTATGCAGTATTCCAAATGTGGCGGAACCAAAGTCGTATACAACTGTAACATGACCTGCCAACTCTTGTACTCATGCCATATACCTCCTTGATTGTTCTATTGTCCTGCATTGCCACCTTCAGGGAACAATGGACCTGAACACCTGGATCTGTCTGTACACCAATTTTCCTCAGAACTTTTCGATTTATGGCATAGTTTGCTCTTGAATTGTATCTTCCAAAATGTATTATCTCGCATTTGCCAGAATAGTACTCCATCTGCCATTTCTCGGCCCAACTCTCCAATCTATTTATATTCTGCTGTACTCTTTGACAGTCCTCTTCACTATATGCTACTCCATCAATCTTAGTGCCATCTGAAAACTTGCTAATCAGACCACCTACACCTTCCTCCAAATCATTTGTGCATATCACAAACAACAGTGGTCCCGGCACAGATGTCTGTGCTAAACCACTGGTCACACATCTCTATTTTGAGAAGCTCCTTCCGCTATTACTCTCTGTCTCCTGTTGCCAGCCAGTTCTCTCTCCATCTAGCTGCTACACCCTGAGTCCCATGTGACTTCACCTTCTCCATCAGCCTACCATGGAGAACCTTATCAAGTGCCTTATTGTAGTCCATGTATATGACATCGACAGCCCTTTCCTCATCAATCAACTTTGTTACTTCCTCAAAGAATTCTATTAAGTTGGTACGACATTACTTTCCCTACACAAAACCATGTTGTCTACCACTGATATGCCCATTTTCTTCCAAATGGGAATAGATCGCATCCCTCAGTATCTTCTCCTGCAGCTTCCCTACCACTGACATCAGGCTCACCAGTCTATAGTTACCTGGATTATCCCTGCTACCCTTCTTAAACAAGGGGGCAACATTAAAAATTTTCGAGTCCACCGGGACCTCACCCATGTTCAAGGATGCTGCAAAGATATCTCTCATTTCCCTCAGTCACCTGAGATAGATCCTATCCAGACTTGGGACTTGTCCACCTTAATGCCTTTTAGAATACCCAACACTTCCTCCCTCCTTAACCCTGTTTGCTAAAGATACCTCATGACCCCTTTTAGCCCTCTTAATTCTTCATTTCAGATTAGTCCTACATTCCTGATATTCTTCCAAAGCTTTGTCTGCCTTCATTTGCCTAGTCCTTGTGTACGCTTCATTTTTCCTCTTAGCTAGTCTCACAATTTCACCTGTCATCCATGGTTCGCTAATCTTGCCATTTCAGTCCCCCATTTTCACAGGAACATATCTCTCTTGAACTCTCATCAACGTCTCTTTAAAAGCCTCCCACATATCAAACATGAATTTATCTTCAAATCACTGCCTTGGTCTCTCTTGCAGTCAAACAGTATGACGTCTTATAACAGGCTAAAAAAAAAATCATTCACAACCATGGAGGAAAATGTGCGTTGAATGCATTCATGAACTCTCAGGCATCCTGATAGTAGGCCAGCATGAACTTTTATCTGCATTGTAATAATTAAGAGTGGCTCAAATTGTTCAACTTTTTTTTGTCACAGCATTGATTTCAAAGCAATGTAACAGAGTCTTGGTGCCTTATAGTACTACAGTGCAGAAAGATGCCCTTCAGCTCACTGTGGCTATTTGGCCATCAAGCACCAATCTACTCTATTCCTTTTCCCAGCACTTGGCCTGATGACTTGTGCACATTGTATGGCATTTCAAGTGTTCATGAAGATATAGTTCAAATAACGTAATGATTCCCCTGTCCAACATCCTTTTCAACAGTGAATTCTCGATAGGTGAAAGTGAGGACTGCAGATGCTGGAGAGGAGAGTCCAGAATTTGGTGCTGGTAAAGCACAGCCAGTCAGGCAGCATCAGAGGAGCAGGAAAATTAACATTTTGGGCAAAAAGCCCTTCGTCAGGAAGGCTTTTGCCCAAATCGTCGATTTTCCTGCTCCTCAGATGCTACCTGGTCTGCTGTGCTTTTCCAGCACCACACTCTCGACAGTGAATTCTGGATGCCCACCACCGTCTGAGTGAAAAATATTTTCCATAAATCCACCTTATCCATGTTACATCTGGAATAAGGGGTAAAATTATTCCCATCTACCCTGCGGTGCCATGTGTAGCTTTGCAGGTATCATTGGGATGACCACCCCTCCTTAACAGCTGTAAAAAAAACAACTCGGGCCTAACCGGTCTCTTTTCAAAGCTAAATCATTCCAACTCTGGAAACATCCTGGATTTGTAATAATCATGAAATAGCGCCAATTATACAAAGTATCATGTCAAGAATTGTTCACAATCCTTCAGCAATTAAAGAGATGACTATAAATGTTTTCCAAACTGTTCACAATTTCTTCTCCTGCCTTTCAATGTGACTGTGATCGAGCTGGAGCACTTTATGCCCTTAGTGTCCAATCTGTGTGAGATTTCACAATAGCAAATTGGGCCATTCGGCCCATCGTGTACCTGTTGCCAAAGATCCATTGATTCTAATTCAATTTTTAATCACTTGATCCGTATTCTTGTATGTTGTCATTTCATTTGGCGATAAAAAAAAGTTGTCGCAGTAATTCTGCCGTCACACAAACACGCAGTGGGATTTATTAGAGATCGAGCGAGAGTGGTCCAACCAAAATATGTGTGCACAGCAGCACTTTGAAATATATGACGATAATACTTTTATAAATCTGTGAATCAGTATAAAGGTCAAGTCGCTATGGATCCTACAACTGCTCTCTCAATGGAGACCGACGGCTGGTAGCGGTTTAACCTGAGGGTTACACGTCTCCGATGAGGCGCGAGTTTGAGAATGAGAATCGTTCATATTAACCTGAGCCAATGCAGGAATCAAACCGCACCATCACCCTGCATCGCAAACCAGGAGTCCAACCAACTGAGCTAACAGACTCCGATGAATCAGTGCTGTTATTGTGCTAAATTATAACATGGTTTATAATTATCCCAGGACACTTAGTTCAGTTCATTTGGGAAGCGTTTTGCAAAATTAATGTTTCTTCCCTTTGGATTTTAACAGAGTTCATAAGTCCCATGTTGGTGGGGCCATATGCACCATGTGTTGGAAATTTGGTGGTTTATTACCGAGGTCAGTGGAACTCCGTTTGTAGTAGTCTGTGGGATTCGGCTAATGGAAAGATTGTCTGCAAGCAAATTGGCTGCGGTTCTTATCACACAACGTCTACAAATCCCATTACACAAGAAACAGGACCTATGTTACTGGATAAGATTCAGTGCAAAGGAACAGAATCTTCATTGTCGGACCCTCGTTCAGTCAAGGCGGAGGAACGACAGACAGCGTTTGCAGGAAGCCACCGGCAATTTACGAGTCTTCTCTAAAAGTTCGTCCATTTACTCCCCATCCCCAGCTGCTGTTGAGTGAGTGATGGTGAGTTTCATTTTTGAACAGCTCCTGTGCATGGGGTGGGGATGTACAAGATGTAAAGAAGTAAGTTTCAGAATTTTAACCCACGACAGTGAAGATAGTGCGACATAGTTCGAGGTCACGATAGCATAGTCATGGGAGGCGAACATGTCATTGGTGATGCTGCCATGTATCTGTGGCCCTTCATCTATGTAGTAGTAGTTCAGGAAGAGATGGTTGTGCCATGGGGTGGTCGGTGGTATCCAGCGGTAGGGTTAGGGTTAGCCTTCCAATGTTCAATGTTCTGATCCTACATCAAACTTTAATTGTCTTCTAATCATCCAACTCTTTCTAAACTCTTGAAGGTAGCACTGCCAGGAATGCCGCTTTGGTGTCAGGATGTTGGGTTGATACCAATAGTGAGAGATGTGTCTGTTTGCTTCTACATTTCATTACTTCCCTTTTAAATTGTAAAAGCAAATAGCGATGCAATAACTGAATAACTGACAATGCAACACACACACATATATATAGAGGATGTTGCAAATTATCTCCCATAAAGTCTGAAAAAAGATCCGCTTCAGGAGGCTTGAATTTCTGCCCCATGTTTACTGCTTATAGTGTCACGAATCAAACGTTGCCGATGCTTGCTCTATCCACCTGCGCTACACGAAAAGTTGGCGGG
>NW_025215003.1:0-1135 GCF_004010195.1 Chiloscyllium plagiosum
TAGCAGTAACAATATAATTGGGGAGCTGTTTGCGGTGAATGCTTACAAAGTGGTTCAAACCCTGTTTACCAAACCCTGCTGTCCAGTTTGCAATTGATTACTTTGGTTTCATTTATTCAGTATTCTTTCCAGAGCAAGAAGATGTGTATTCGCTATGGACATGTGAAACTAATATTGCAGCGTGGAAATAGTAATCTTCAACATTGTTTACGTTGATGCCAACAGATATCAAAAGATCAAAATTAAAGATTCCCCTGACAATTCCCTTAAGGCTGAATGTTGCATTTCTATCAGGACCACAGGGTCAGCCATGCCAATGGGATAGGGCACAGGCACAAATGTTACTGACAGACAAGAGGAGGCATGCAATGCAAACTATCATTCTTTAAATGTGCTTATGTTGGAGGATAAAAAGCATTACTGTGGCTATAACATGTCCTGACTTTCGCTCCCCATCTGTCAATATTATGAGTGCGAAACCAACATACAGACAGGAGGCAGGGAACAAGTTAGCCAGTTTTATTCAGACACGAAGGAGTGGGTGAACGATATGGCCAAGACAATCCCTATCCCACCCCCACACACACCTTTTTACATGCAATGATACGGCAAACAAAATATATATGGTACACATCTTCTAAATAGCAGAAAATATGGGTCTGAAAACGGAGAGAATATTAGTAGCATGAGAAATGCTAAAACAAAAAGTGGTCTGAGGCAGGTAACGTTGTAAATAAATGTTGAGTTATTTTGGAAGAGTTTGGCGGTTTCCTGTGTCAACACTATGCTTCCTCTCTGAGAACAGGGATATTCAACAAGGATGTGTTCCCCTTGTGTTAATTAATGGTGAACCACACTCCTGCCAATGGATGAGCTTCTCACTGCCATGAAGCTACCTCTAAGTACCATGGAGTCATTAAAGGAAATAAAAAGAGGTTTTAGCTGCCTATTAAAGAAATTAACATTTATTCCATCAGATCAATAGTTCCCCCATGTGAAAATTCAATAGATATCTGGGAATGGGGGAGCAGGAACAACAGAAGAAGTATGTGTAAATTACAAAATCGAAACAAACACTTTAAGGCAGTGCAAGAATTGCACAGGTTCAATTGAGATCGCTGCTCATTCTTAGTAG
>NW_025215003.1:23197-30696 GCF_004010195.1 Chiloscyllium plagiosum
GCGTGTGATTGGGCGAGCAGGGAGAGTCGGGCAGACGCTGCGTGTGATTGGGCGAGCAGGGAGAGTCGGGCAGACGCTGCGTGTGATTGGGCGAGCAGGGAGAGTCGGGCAGACGCTGCCTGTGATTGGACGAGCAGGGAGAGAATGAGAGATGAGCGTGTGATTGGACAAGCAGGGAGAGTCGGGCAGACGCTGCGTGTGATTGGGCGAGCAGGGAGAGTCGGGCAGACGCTGCGTGTGATTGGGCGAGCAGGGAGAGTCGTGTAGACGCTGCGTGTGATTGGACGAGCAGGGAGAGTGGGGCAGACGCAGGGTGTGACTGGACGAGAGGGCAGAGTCGGGGAGACGCAGCGTGTGATTGGGCGAGCGGGGAGAGGATGGGAGACGCAGCGTGTGATTGGACGAGCAGGAAGAGGATGGGAGACGCAGCGTGTGATTGGACGAGCAGGGAGAGTCGGGCAGACGCTGCATGTGATTGGGCGAGTCGGGCAGACGCTGCGTGTGATTGGGCGAGCCGGGCAAGCCGGGCGAGTCGGGCAGACGCTGCGTGTGATTGGGCGAGCAGGGCGAGTCGGGCAGACGCTGCGTGTGATTGGACGAGCTGGGCGAGTCGGGCAGACGCTGCGTGTGATTGGACGAGCAGGGAGAGTCGGGCTGACGCTGCGTGTGATTGGACGAGCAGGGAGAGTCGAGCAGACGCTGCGTGTGATTGGACGAGCAGGGAGAGTCGGGCAGACGCTGCGTGTGATTGGACGAGCAGGGAGAGTCGGGCAGACGCTGTGGGTGATTGGACGAGCAGGGCGAGTCGGGCAGGCGCTGCGGGTGATTGGACGAGCAGGGAGAGTCGGGCAGGCGCTGCGGGTGATTGGAAGAGCAGGGAGAGGATGGGAGACGCAGCGTGTGATTGGTCGAGCAGGGACAGTTGGGGAGGCGCAGCGTTGTGTTTGGGCGAGCAGGGAAAGAATGGGAGATGAGCGTACGATTGGACGAGCAGGGAGTGTCGGGGAGACGGTCCAAGTGATTGGATGAGCAGGGAGAGTCGGGGAGACGCAGCGTGTGATTGGACGAGCAGGGACAGTCGGGGAGACGCTGCGTGTGATTGGACGAGTAGGGAGTGTTGGGCAGACGCAGCGTGTGATTGGACGAGCAGGGAGTGTCTGGCAGATGCCGCGTGTGATTGGACGAGCAGGGAGTGTCTGGCAGACGCCGCGTGTGATTGGACGAGCAGGGAGAGTCGGGCAGACGCCGCGTGTGATTGGACGTGCAGGGAGAGTCGGGGAGACGCAGCGTGTGATTGGGCGAGCAGGGAGAGTCAGGGCGACGCAGCGTGTGATTGGACGAGCAGGGAGAGTCGGGGAGACGCAGCGTGTGATTGGGCGAGCAGGGAGAGAATGGGAGACGCAGCGTGTGATTGGGCGAGCAGGGAGAGTCGTGGAGACACAGCGTGTGATTGGGCGAGCAGGGAGTGTCGGGGAGACGCTGCGTGTGATTGGGCGAGCAGGAAGAGTCGGAGAGACACAGCGTGTGATTGGACGAGCAGGGAGTGTCGGGGAGACGCTGCGTGTGATTGGGCGAGCAGGGAGAGAATGGGAGACGCGGCATGTGATTGGACGAGCAGGGAATCGGGGTACGCAGCTTGTGATTGGGCGAGCAGGGAGTGTCGGGCAGACGCAGTGTGTGATTGGGCAAGCAGGGAGAGTCAGGCAGACGCGTGTGATTGACGAGCAGGGAGAGTCAGGCAGACGCGTGTGATTGGACGAGCAGGGAGAGTCGGGCGGACGCGTGTGATTGGACGAGCAGGGAGAGTCGGGCAGACGCGTGTCATTTGACGAGCAGGGAGAGTCGGGCGGACGCGTGTGATTGGACGAGCAGGGAGAGTCGGGCAGACGCGTGTGATTGGACGAGCAGGGAGAGTCGGGCAGACGCAGCATATGATTGGACGAGTAGGGACAGTTGGGGAGGCGCAGCGTTGTGTTTGGGCGAGTCGGGGAGACGCAGCAGGTGATTGGGCGAGCCGGAAAGAATGGGAGATGAGCGTGCGATTGGACGAGCAGGGAGTGTCGGGGAGACGCAGCCTGTGATTGGACGAGCAGGGACAGTCGTGGAGACGCAGCCTGTGATTGGACGAGCAAGGAGAGTCGGGGAGACGCTGCGTGTGATTGGACGAGCAGGGACAGTCGGGGAGACGCAGCTTGTGATTGGACGAGCAGGGAGAGAATGGGAGACGCTGCGTGTGATTGGACGAGTAGGGAGAGTCGGGCAGACGCAGCGTGTGATTGGACGAACAGTGAGCGTCGGGGAGACGCAGCGTGTGATTGGGCGAGCAGGGAGAGTCGGGGAGACGGTCCGTGTGATTGGGCGAGCAGGGAGAGAATGGGTGACCCAGCGTGTGATTGGACGTGCAGGGAGAGTCGGGGAGACGCAGCATGTGATTGGATGAGCAGGGAGAGTCGGGGAGACGCAGCGTGTGATTGGATGAGCAGGGAGAGTCGGGGAGACGCAGCGTGTGATTGGACGAGCAGGGAGAGAATGGGGGACGCAGCGTGTGATTGGACGAGCAGGGAGCGTCGGGGAGATGCAGCGTGTGATTGGGCGAGCAGGGAGAGAATGGGAGACGCAGTGTGTGATTGGACTAGCAGGGAGAGTTGGGTAGACGCTGCGTGTGATTGGATGACCAGGGAGAGTCGGGGAGACGCTGCGTGTGATTGGATGACCAGGGAGAGTCGGGGAGACGCAGCGTGTGATTGGACAAGCAGGGAGAGGATGGGAGACGCAGCGTGTGATTGGTCGAGCAGGGACAGTTGGGGAGACGCAGCGTTGTGTTTGGGCGAACAGGGAAAGAATGGGAGATGAGCGTGCGATTGGACGAGCAGGGAGTGTCGGGGAGACGGTCCATGTGATTGGATGAGCAGGGAGAGTCGGGGAGACGCAGCCTGTGATTGGACGAGCAGGGAGAGTCGTGGAGACGCAGCCTGTGATTGGACGAGCAAGGAGAGTCGGGGAGACGCTGCGTGTGATTGGACGAGCAGGGACAGTCGGGGAGACGCAGCTTGTGATTGGACGAGCAGGGACAGTTGGGGAGGCGCAGCGTGTGATTGGACGAGCAGGGAAAGAATGGGAGATGAGCGTGCGATTGGACGAGCAGGGAGTGTCGGGGAGACGGTCCATGTGATTGGATGAGCAGGGAGAGTCGGGGAGACGCTGCGTGTGATTGGACGAGCAGGGACAGTCGGGGAGACGCAGCTTGTGATTGGACGAGCAAGGAGAGTCGGGCAGACGCGTGTGATTGGACGAGCAGGGAGAGTCGGGCAGACGCTGCGTGTGATTGGACGAGTAGGGAGAGTCGGGCAGACGCAGCGTGTGATTGGACGAACAGGGAGCGTCGGGGAGACGCAGCGTGTGATTGGGCGAGCAGGGAGAGTCGGGGAGACGCAGCGTGTGATTGGGCGAGCAGGGAGAGAATGGGAGACCCAGCGTGTGATTGGACGAGCAGGGAGAGTCGGGGAGACGCAGCATGTGATTGGATGAGCAGGGAGAGTCGGGCAGACGCAGCGTGTGATTGGACGAGCAGGGAGCGTCGGGGAGACGCAGCGTGTGATTGGGCGAGCAGGAAGAGTCGGGCAGACGCTGCGTGTGATTGGACTAGCAGGGAGAGTCGGGGAGACGCTGCGTGTGATTGGATGATCAGGGAGAGTCGGGGAGACGCTGCGTGTGATTGGATGACCAGGGAGAGTCGGGGAGACGCAGCGTGTGATTGGACGAGCAGGGAGAGTCGTGGAGACGCAGCCTGTGATTGGACGAGCAAGGAGAGTCGGGGAGACGCTGCGTGTGATTGGACGAGCAGGGACAGTCGGGGAGACGCAGCTTGTGATTGGACAAGCAAGGAGAGTCGGGCAGACGCTGCGTGTGATTGGACGAGTAGGGAGAGTCGGGCAGACGCAGCGTTTGATTGGACGAGCAGGGAGCGTCGGGGAGACGCAGCGTGTGATTGGACAAGCAAGGAGAGTCGGGCAGACGCGTGTGATTGGATGAGCAGGGAGAGTCGTGGAGACGCAGCCTGTGATTGGACGAGCAGGGAGAGTCGGGCAGACGCTGCGTGTGATTGGACGAGTAGGGAGAGTCGGGCAGACGCAGCGTGTGATTGGACAAGCAAGGAGAGTCGGGCAGACGCGTGTGATTGGATGAGCAGGGATAGTCGGAGAGACGCAGCGTGTGATTGGGCGAGCAGGGAGAGAATGGGAGACCCATCGTGTGATTGGACGAGCAGGGAGAGTCGGGGAGACGCAGCGTGTGATTGGACGAGCAGGGAGAGTCGGGGCGACGCAGCGTGTGATTGGGCGAGCAGGGAGAGAATGGGAGACGCAGCGTGTGATTGGACGAGCAGGGAGAGTCGGGGCGACGCAGCGTGTGATTGGGCGAGCAGGGCGCGTCGGGGAGACGCTGCGTGTGATTGGATGACCAGGGAGAGTCGGGGAGATGCAGCGTGTGATTGGACGAGCAGGGAGAGGATGGGAGACGCAGCGTGTGATTGGTCGAGCAGGGACAGTTGGGGAGGCGCAGCTTTGTGTTTGGGCGAGCAGGGAAAGAATGGGAGATGAGCGTGCGATTGGACGAGCAGGGAGTGTCGGGGAGACGGTCCATGTGATTGGATGAGCAGGGACAGTCGTGGAGACGCAGCCTGTGATTGGACGAGCAGGGACAGTCGTGGAGACGCAGCGTGTGATTGGGCGAGCAGGGAGAGTCGGGGAGACGCAGCGTGTGATTGGACGAGCAGGGAGAGTCGGGGAGTCGCAGCGTGTGATTGGGCGAGCAGGGAGAGAATGGGAGACCCAGCGTGTGATTGGACGAGCCGGGTGAGTCGGGGAGACGCAGCATGTGATTGGATGAGCAGGGAGAGTCGGGGAGACGCTGCGTGTGATTGGTCGAGCAGGGACAGTTGGGGAGGCGCAGCGTTGTGTTTGGGCGAGCAGGGAAAGAATGGGAGATGAGCGTGCGATTGGACGAGCAGGGAGTGTCGGGGAGACGGTCCATGTGATTGGATGAGTAGGGAGAGTCAGGGAGACGCAGCCTGTGATTGGACGAGCAGGGACAGTTGGGGAGGCGCAGCGTTGTGTTTGGGCGAGCAGGGAAAGAATGGGAGATGAGCGTGCGATTGGACGAGCAGGGAGTGTCGGGCAGACGCTGCGTGTGATTGGACGAGTAGGGAGAGTCGGGGAGACGCAGCCTGTGATTGGACGAGCAGGGACAGTCGGGGAGACGCAGCCTGTGATTGGACGAGCAAGGAGAGTCGGGGAGACGCTGCGTGTGATTGGACGAGCAGGGAGAGTCGGGGAGACGCTGCGTGTGATTGGACGAGTAGGGACAGTCGGGCAGACGCAGCGTGTGATTGGACGAGCAGGGAGAGTCGGGGAGACGCAGCGTGTGATTGGGCGAGCATTGAGAGAATGGGAGACGCAGCGTGTGTTTGGGCGACTAGGGAGAGAATGGGAGACGCAGTCTGTGATTGGACGAGCAGGGAGCGTCGGGGAGACGCAGCATGTGATTGGACGAGGAGGGAGTGTTGGGGAGGCGCAGCGTGTGATTGGACGAGCAGGGAGTCGGGGGGACGCTGCGTGTGATTGGACGAGGAGGGAGAGTCGGGGAGACGCAGCGTGTGATTGGGTGAGCAGGAAGAGTCGGGGAGACACAGCATGTGATTGGGCGAGCAGGAAGAGTCGGGCAGACGCTGCGTGTGATTGGACGAGCAGGGAGAGTCGGGGAGACGCAGCATGTGATTGGACGAGGAGGGAGAGTCGGGGAGACACAGCGTGTGATTGGGCGAGCAGGAAGAGTCGGGCAGACGCTGCGTGTGATTGGACGAGCAGGGGGAGTCGGGGAGACACAGCGTGTGATTGGGCGAGCAGGAAGAGTCGGGCAGACGCTGCGTGTGATTGGACGAGCAGGGGGAGTCGGGGAGACACAGGACGAGCAGGGAGAGTCGGGCAGACGCGTGTGATTGGACGAGCAGGGAGAGTCGGGCAGACGCTGCGTGTGATTGGACGAGCAGGGGGAGTCGGGGAGACACAGCGTGTGATTGGGCGAGCAGGAAGAGTCGGGCAGACGCAGCGTGTGATTGGACGAGCAGGGAGAGTCGGGCAGACGCGTGTGATTGGACGAGCAGGGAGAGTCGGGCAGACGCTGCGTGTGATTGGACGAGCAGGAAGAGTCGGGCAGACGCTGCGTGTGATTGGACGAGCAGGGAGAGTCGGGCAGACGCTTGTGATTGGACGAGCAGGGAGAGTCGGGCAGACGCTTGTGATTGGACGAGCAGGGAGAGTCTGGCAGACGCGTGTGATTGGACGAGCAGGGAGCGTCGGGGAGACGCTGCGTGTGATTGGATGAGCAGGGAGAGTCGGGGAGACGCAGCGTGCGATTGGACGAGCAGGGAGAGTCGGGGAGACGCAGCGTGTGATTGGACGAGCAGGGAGAGAATGGGAGACGCAGCGTGTGATTGGACGAGCAGGGAGAGTCGGGCAGACACTGCGTGTGATTGGACGAGCAGGGAGAGTCGGGCAGACGAGTGTGATTGGACGAGCAGGGAGAGTTGGGTAGACGCAGCGTGTGATTGGACGAGCAGGGAGAGTCGGGCAGACACTGCGTGTGATTGGACGAGCAGGGAGAGTCGGGGAGACGCAGGGTGTGATTGGACGAGCAGGGAGAGTCGGGCAGACACTGCGTGTGATTGGACGAGCAGGGAGAGTCGGGCAGACGCGTGGGATTGGACGAGCAGGGAGAGTTGGGTAGACGCAGCGTGTGATTGGATGAGCAGGGAGAGTCGGGGAGGTGCAGCGATGTGATTGGGTGAGCAGGGAAAGAATGGGAGATGAGCGTGCGATTGGATGAGCAGGGAGAGAATGGGTGGCGCAGCCTGTGATTGGACAGGCAGGGAGAGTCGAGGAGACGCAGCCTGTGATTGGACGAGCAGGGACAGTCGTGGATACGCAGCGTGTGATTGGCCGAGCAGGGAGAGTCGGGCAGACGCTGCGTGTGATTGGATGAGCGGGGAATGAGCATGTGATTGGATGAGCAGGGAGTGTCGGGGAGACGGTCCGTGTGATTGGGCGAGCAGAGAGAGTTGGGCCGATGCAGCGTGTGATTGGACGAGCAGGGAGTGTCGGGGAGGCACAGCGTGTGATTGGACGAGCAGGGAGTGTCGGGGCCACAGCAGAATCTACACCTTCAATGTTCAGAGGCCTATGGGCCGCGATTCCAATCCACTGGTACGAGACCGGCTCGGAGTTCTGTCACTTGATGCTGTCTTTAATTCCAGAGGGTCAGTGCTGAGGGAGCGGGCGCTGTCGGAGGGTCAGTGCTGAGGGAGCAGGCGCTGTCGGAGGGTCAGTGCTGAGGGAGCGGGCACTGTCGGAGGGTCAGCGCTGAGGGAGCAGGCGCTGTCGGAGGGTCAGTGCTGAGGGAGCAGGCGCTGTCGGAGGGTCAGTGCTGAGGGAGTGGGCGCTGTC
>NW_025215003.1:34029-38823 GCF_004010195.1 Chiloscyllium plagiosum
TCTCTCGCTCTCGGGCACTCTCCCCCTCTCGCGCGCTCTCTCCCTCGCTCCTTCTCACGCTCTCTCGGGCACTCTCTCTTGCGCACTTGCTCTCTCTCCCTCTCTCTCTCGCTCGCGCTCCCTCTCTCTACACCCCCTCCCCCCTTCCCGCTGGACAGGCCGGAGGAAGCTGGTCACTGCCTCAGTCAAGGAGATGGAGTGGGCACAGATGGCTTGCCACCGCTGCCTGATGTACCTGGGCGACCTGGGTGAGTGTTGGCGCTGTCCCATTACTCCACCCCCAACGCGGTCCGTGAGGGCGAGAGCACTGAGCCGCGGACTGGGCCCATAGTATCATATTCCGAGGGGCCCCCCTTGCTCCCCAGCGGGTGGCATATTCCGAAGGGTCCCTCCCTTCTCCCCAGCGGGTGGTATATTCCAAGGGCCCCCCTTCTCCCCAGCGGGTGGCATATTCCGAGGGGCCCCCCCTTCTCCCCAGCGGATGGTATATTCTGAGCGGCCCCCCTTCTCACCAGCGGGTGGCATATTCCGCGGGGCCCCCCCCTCCCCTCAGTGGGAGGTATATTCTGAGGGGCACTCGCCTCCCCCGCTCTGGGTGGTATATTTGAAGGACCGCCCTGTTTCCCCCCCCCCCCCCCAGTGGGTGGTATATTCGAGGGGCACCCCTCTCCCACTCAGCGGATGGTATATTTGGCTTGCTGTGCCACGTATGCACGGGGCGGGCCGAAGGGCCTCTATCCGTGCTGTATGACTGTAGGATTGTGTGGGTTTCTTTTTCAGCGCGCTACCAGAACGAACTGGCAGGGGTCGACACCGAGCAGCTGGCCGAGAGGTTCTACTACCAGTCGCTGTCCGTCGCGCCGCAAGTGGGTGAGTATGGAGACCACTTTACCGCCGCCCCCCATCATCCTTCCTCCCCGGCTCCCTGTGCCCCAGTGGCCACTGTGCTGACCCTCCACCGGGTGGCCTGTCTGTATTGACCTGCGGGTTGGACGAATGTTTGGGGGCTAGGAGGGGACGATGGGAAACTGCCTGGGGTTGGTCCTGATCCCCCCCCCCAGGTTGGGTAGGGGGTGGTGTGAGGGTGCGAGATATAGACATCCCTGTTCCTCTCTGCGGCCGGAAAGTGTCCGTCCATGGAGCTGGGCCTCACCGCCCTCCAGGGAGACGTCGAAACTCGGAGCAGGCCGTTGGGCCCTTCCAGCCCGCCCCTCCCCCATTTTGGGGCGGAGGTGGTGGGATGGGTGTGATGGTGTTGGGAGAGGAGAAAGGGAGACGTTCCATGCCTGCAAAAGGTTTCACGTGCTGTTTACAAACTGTGAACCCGTTGCTGGAGTCTAAAATACGTATACTTCGGTTCAAAATGGCTGCTGTCTGTGTTCAAAATGGCTGTCTGTGTTCAAAATGGCTGCCGTCATTGGCCAAAATGGCCACCATCTTCGCTTAATAAAATGGCCGCCTTTGAGTGGATCATTTGATTTTCTTCTTCTCTCTCTCTCTTGTTGCTTTGTTTCCTCCTCTCATCCGCTCCGTGTTTTTCCTCTCCAGGCATGCCCTTTAACCAGCTCGGCACGTTGGCTGGGAGCAAACATTACAACGTGGAGGCCACGTACTACTACCTCAGATGGTAGGTCGGGTGGGGACTGCGCGCGGCTGTCTGCTGCCAAGGCGCGGGCCGCTTTCGGGACGTGTGGAAGCGGTGGTGGGGGGGGGGTGGGATGGGATGTCAAGTTGTTCCTGTCCCGCAGTCATGTGACCTTGCTGTTTTATCCCCCCCCCCCCCTCCAACGTCCAGCATCCACTCCGAGGTGCCCTTTGAAGGCGCTTACGGTAACCTGAAACGCCTCTTCGACAAAGCCGCCAAGGCCTACCACCAGATCCGCAGGACCGACGGCAAGAAGCTCTCCGTCAACAGGCAAAGGTGAGGAGCGGCCAGCCAGGGAACCCTCTAGAACCGGGAGGACGTTAGAATCCGGAACTGCGGAGGTGGGGTTGAGGGGTGGTGAGCGTGCGTTCAGAACGAAGGAACCTCCCACGTGAGGCCTGAGCGACGTCTGGTCTCGGAACTGACCCCTTTTTTTTTTGTACGAGGGAAGCGTAGAAAGCAGGAGTCGGCCCTTCCGGCCTGCTCCTTGCCCGGTGTTTCGGGTCGCGTGGGGAGGTGGGATGAGCCAGCCTCTGCAATCGGCCGGGCGACGGGGAAAGCGAGTGGAGCCTTGATTTCAATGGCAAAGCATCAGGAGGCTTTGTTTTTGCTAAAACAATACAAGATCGCAGCTGGGAGGCTTTTGAGGTGGGTTTTGCGGCCCTGTATCTGAGGAAAGATAGACTGGGCCACATTACCTAGCGCACGCACGTCTGAACGCTTTTGCAAATGGGGAGAAAATTCAGATTGGGAAGGCAATGTTGGCATTTATTTTGAGAGAACTCAAAAATCAATGTAGAGATGAGGCGCTGGCAGTTGGAGTGCTGTGCACAGTTTTGGACCCTGTAGCTCAGGAAGGCTGGAGCGTGTTCAGAGGAGGTTCACGAGAGCCTTAACATTTCCAGGAACGTTTGAGGACTCTGGGTCCATACTCGATGGAGTTTAGGACGATGCGGTGGGGGTGGGGTGGGGATTTTAATTGAAACATGCAGAATACTGAACGGCCTGGATAAAAGGGTGTCAGGTTAACGCAACTTTGAGGGTCTAAGAGTGTTCGCAGAGGAAGTTGTCACTCGTTTGCAGAGCAATGGTCTTCAGTTTTGTGGATCCTATTGTGTCTGAAGGAGACGTGCGTGTGTGTGTCCCCTTTACCGTAAGTCAGACCTGCGAGAGTACAGTTGGAGTCCATTGTTGGAATCTGGGTGGTCTGCCAACATTGGTCACGCGCTGAACCAACCGCATGGGAAACAGTGGCTCCTGAGCAAGCCAGTCTGAGCGGCTGTGTAAATAGGCCCATCGTTCCTTGAAAGTGGAGTCCTGGGTAGACAGGGCAGTGAAGAAGGCGTGTCGTACGCTTGCCTTCATTGAGTACAGGAGCTGGGAGGCCATGTTGCGGCTGTACAGGGCATTGGTCAGGCCGCTGTTGGAATATTGCGTGCAATTCTGGTCTCCCTGCTATAGGAAGGATGTTGTGAAACTGGAAAGGATGTTGCCAGGGCTAGTGGGTTTGAGCTACTGGGAGTGGCTGAATAGGCCGGGGCTGTTTTCCCTGGAGCGTCGGAGGCTGAGGGGTGAACTTACAGAGCTTTATAAAATCATGAGGGGCATGGATAGGATAAATAGGCAAAGTCTTTTCCCTGGGGTGGGGGAGTCCAGAACTAGAGGGGCATAGGTTTAGGGTGAGAGGGGAAAGACATAAAAGAGACCCAAGGGGCAACTTTTTCACACAGAGGGTGGTACATGTATGGAATGAGCTGCCAGAGGATGTGGTGGAGGCTGGTACAATTTAAAAGGCATCTGGATGGGGACGTGAATAGGAAGGGTTGGGAGGGATATGGGCCAAGTGCTGGCGAATGGGACTAGATTGGGTGGGATATGTGGGTCAGCATGGACGAGTAGGGCCGAAGGGTCTGTTTCTGTGCTGTATCACACTATAATACTCCGAGAGACATGGGTTTGAATCTCGCTCAGAGCTGCTGGCTTTTCGATTCGATGAAGAAAATCTGGAAGTGAAATTGTCTCAGGCGACCACTGTGAACGCCCTCCCTTCATTAAGGGGAACTCAACGTAACTCCAGACCCCAAAGTGCGGGGTGGGGAGGAGTTGAGCGAGTGGAATCTTGCTGTGCGCACTTCGGTCTGCCCTTGCGTCGTTTGCTGAAGTGGGGGGGTGGGCATTCTGTTGGCTGGCGAATATCAGCTGCGTTCCATCCCACCTCGATACGGCAATGCAGGCGTGTGTGACCCCTGACCTAACCTTTCACCCCTTGTCCCCCCCCTGGTTTTTAGGTCGAGGGATATTAAGCGGTTGCTGGTGAGCTTCATGTACCTGCAGAGTCTCCTCCAGCCCAGGAACAGGTAAATCTCCAGACCTCACTGTCGCCGTCTGCGTTCATCCCCCAGATCTCGTCCTCGGATCCGCCCGCTCCCCAACTCTGAGAGCGCCGCTGGGCGGATGGATCAGGCTGTCGCCCAGCTGTGAGGCCAAAGACCCGGGTTTCGAATCTCATCGCGTCGGGTCAGAATTCAAGGAAGAAACAGTCTTCTTTTTGATTGGGGGGGAGAGAGAGCAAGTGAGAACGGGGGTGGGGAGTGAGGGAGAGAGAGGGGAGTGAACGAGGGAGAGTGAGAGAGTTAAAGAGGGAGAGCAAGAGGGCACATGTGGGGAGAGAGAGAGAGAGAGTTAGGTGATTGTCAGCCAACCCTGCCTGGCTCACTGCAGTGTAGAGGGGCCGAAGGGCCTGTTTCTGTGCTGGTGGGATTGGGAGCTGATCACACCTAAACTTTATAATAAAAAGAAAAGAAACTGTGAGAATTGTGGTGGAGGTCAAATCTTCTGAGCAAGCAGCTAATGTGAGATGTTAATTTGTTTCTTCTTGTTATGTCCCTTTTCATCCGTGCCTGGCCTCTTGCCTCCCTCCTCCTCCCACATTGGCTCCCTCTACGCCACCATCCTGTTTTAATCCCTCCCCTCCCTACCCCCCTTCCCCCACCGTTGATGCCCATTTTACACACTGCTCTCTCTCCCTTTCTCCCGCGAACCCTCCCTCCCTCACTCTCTCTCCCGTGTGGCCCCTCGCTCGCTCTCTCGCTCTCCCTAACTCTCCTGCTCTCTGTCCCAATCCCTCTTCCCCCCCCTTCTCCCCCACG
>NW_025215003.1:44950-51081 GCF_004010195.1 Chiloscyllium plagiosum
CCCCCTTCCCTACAGACCGGGAATCTGGGTAAACCAGCTAACCCATACCCCCCTTCCCTACAGACCGGGAATCTGGGTAAACCAGCTAACCCATACCCCCCTTCCCTACAGACCGGGAATCTGGGTAAACCAGCTAACCCATACCCCCCTTCCCTACAGACCGGGAATCTGGGTAAACCAGCTAACCCATACCCCCCTTCCCTACAGACCGGGAATCTGGGTAAACCAGCTAACCCATACCCCCCTTCCCTACAGACCGGGAATCTGGGTAAACCAGCTAACCCATACCCCTCTTCCCCACAGACCGGGAATCTGGGTAAACTACCTAACCCATACCCCCCTTCCCTACAGACCGGGAATCTGGGTAAACCAGCTAACCCATACCCCCCTTCCCTACAGACCGGGAATCTGGGTAAACCAGCTAACCCATACCCCCCTTCCCTACAGACCGGGAATCTGGGTAAACCAGCTAACCCATACCCCCCTTCCCTACAGACCGGGAATCTGGGTAAACCAGCTAACCCATACCCCCCTTCCCTACAGACCGGGAATCTGGGTAAACCAGCTAACCCATACCCCCCTTCCCCACAGACCGGGAATCTGGGTAAACTACCTAACCCATACCCCCCTTCCCTCCAGACCGGGAATCTGGGTAAACCACCTAACCCGTTCCCCCTTCCCTACAGACCGGGAATCTGGGTAAACCAGCTAACCCATACCCCCCTTCCCTACAGACCGGGAATCTGGGTAAACCAGCTAACCCATACCCCTCTTCCCCACAGACCGGGAATCTGGGTAAACTACCTAACCCATACCCCTCTTCCCTCCAGACCGGGAATCTGGGTAAACTACCTAACCCATAACCCCCTTCCCTCCAGACCGGGAATCCGGGTAAGCCACTTAACCCGTTCCCCCTCACCCCACCCCCACCCTGCAGACCAGGAATCTGGGTAAACCACACCCCGCTCCGCCTCTTCCCTACAGACCGGGAATCCGGGTAAACCACTCCAGCCCCTTCCATGGAATGGAGATGTGAGCCCACGCGCCAACAGAGTGCCTACCCTGGATGGGTACGCCAATTGCCCATTGTTGACTGTTCAATCTCCCTGTCATTTCTCTCCTCCGCGTCCCTCCTTGCAGACGAAGTCGAGACGACGGAGGTGGCGCCGAGGGAGCCAGAAGCGGCCGAGAAGGTGCAGAACGGGGCAGTGCCTGCGGCTGCCGCTGGCAAAGCCAAGGGCAAGAAGTACTCTCGGCTGGCTCAGCTGCGGCGGCGCCGTCATGCCCGGCAGAAAGCGGATGAGAGTGACCTCAGCGAAGGCTTTGACTCGGACCCCAGTGACGAGTCGGCCAAGGAGAGCGAGCGGTCCGACAGCGGGAGCGAGCGGAGCGACGAGGACGAGGCGGAGGACGAGGAGGACGACGAGGAAGACGAGGAAGCCGAGGCGGCCTTTGACCTGGAGTCCGAGTCGGACATGAACAGCCAGGAGTCCCGCTCCGACTTGGAGGACATGGTGGAGGAGGAGCCGGCTGGCGGGCGCCGCTCTGAGAGCGGGCCCGGTCCCTGGGGGTGCCAGGCCCGGGCTCCCGATGCCCTCCCCGAGCCGGCCCTCACCAATGGGCCCACCAGCGACAGTGACTCGGCCATTGCCAGCAACCTGCAGGCCCTCTCCTCCCAGATGTTCCAGGCCAAGCGGTGCTTTCGCCTGGCGCCCACCTTCAGCAACGTGGTGTCCAGGCCCCCGCTACCCCCCAGCGATGGGGCACCCGTGGCCTCGCACCCCGATAAACCCTGTGCCAACGGTGTGATCCAGACTCCAGGTGCTCCTGATCATGGTAAGGCTGCAGGACCTCCTCCCCTTTCGGTACAGCGCCCTCTCCGCCCTCCATATGTGTCCGTCCGTGTGTGTGCGTGCGTGCATGTCTCTGTGTCCGTCCGTCCGTGTGTGTGTGTACGTGCGTGTCTCTGTGTCCGTCCGTGTGTGTGCGTGCGTGCATGTCTCTGTGTCCGTCCGTCCGTGTGTGTGTGTACGTGCGTGTCTCTGTGTCCGTCCGTGTGTGTGCGTGCGTGCATGTCTCTGTGTCCGTCCGTCCGTGTGTGTGTGTACGTGCGTGTCTCTGTGTCCGTCCGTGTGTGTGCGTGCGTGCATGTCTCTGTGTCCGTCCGTCCGTGTGTGTGTGTACGTGCGTGTCTCTGTGTCCGTCCGTGTGTGTGCGTGCGTGCATGTCTCTGTGTCCGTCCGTCCGTGTGTGTGTGTACGTGCGTGTCTCTGTGTCCGTCCGTGTGTGTGCGTGCGTGCATGTCTCTGTGTCCGTCCGTCCGTGTGTGTGTGTACGTGCGTGTCTCTGTGTCCGTCCGTGTGTGTGCGTGCGTGCATGTCTCTGTGTCCGTCCGTCCGTGTGTGTGTGTACGTGCGTGTCTCTGTGTCCGTCCGTGTGTGTGCGTGCGTGCATGTCTCTGTGTCCGTCCGTCCGTGTGTGTGTGTACGTGCGTGTCTCTGTGTCCGTCCGTGTGTGTGCGTGCGTGCATGTCTCTGTGTCCGTCCGTCCGTGTGTGTGTGTACGTGCGTGTCTCTGTGTCCGTCCGTGTGTGTGCGTGCGTGCATGTCTCTGTGTCCGTCCGTCCGTGTGTGTGTGTACGTGCGTGTCTCTGTGTCCGTCCGTGTGTGTGCGTGCGTGCATGTCTCTGTGTCCGTCCGTCCGTGTGTGTGTGTACGTGCGTGTCTCTGTGTCCGTCCGTGTGTGTGTCTGTCTGTCTGTCCGCGTGTCTGTCTGTCTGTCCGCGTGTCTGTCTGTCTGTCCGTGTGTGTGTGTGTGTCTCTGTCCGCGTGTCTGTCTGTCTGTCCGTGTGTGTGTGTGTGTCTCTGTCTGTGTGTGTGTCTCTGTGTCCGTCCGTGTGTGTGTCCATCTGTCTGTCTGTGTGTGTGTGTCCGTCTGTCTGTCCGTGTGTGTGTATGTGTGTGCGTGCGTGTCCCCCCTGTTCCGCCACAGACACTGGCTCCGAGTCAGACGCGAGCGAGTCGAGCAGCAAGTCGTTGCGGAAGGAGAAGAGCACGCTCGACAAGTTGAGGATCCTGTCGCAGGAGGGTCTGCTGGTCACGGTCAAGGTCTTCCTGGATTGGCTGCGGACCAACACTGACATCATCCTGACGTGTGCGCAGGTACGGAGCTACCCCCCTGTGGGGGGGTGAGGTCTCAGTCACTCCCTCTACCCCTCTGTGGGACTAAAGTGGCGAGGTTAGGCCGGATGGGCTGAATGGCCTGCTATTCAAGGAGGTTGTGGGGGGGGGGGGGCACCGTAACTTGGGCAGTTTGTCCGTACACCCCCCACCCCCTCCGCGGTTTCTGCAATGGCTGGCTGTCCCGCGTCGGTCCTGTTGCGGTCTCTGACTTCTCTGTCTCTCGCAGAGCTCCCAGAGCCTGTGGAATCGCCTGTCCGTGCTGCTGAACATGTTACCGGAAGGAAGCAAGATGAGGGAGCCAGGTACGTTAGCGTCGTCGAAGTGGGGAGTGGGGTGGGGGGGAAACTTGTGGGGAGGAGACGCGCAGAAACACATGTGCGCTGAGCCCAGATCCCGCGACCCGCGGAGTGGGTCAGTCCGACAGCTCCCCCTTGCACGTTGCCCGAATGACCCATCCTCTTCCCCCCCCCAGATCAAGAGGCTCCCCGACGGTGGTTTTTGTAGGCAGCCGTATCGCTCCGGGGTGGGGGGTGATGGGTGGGAGTCTGGAATAATGTGACAGCTTTCTGATCATGTGAGTGTGTCTCTGTATGTATTTTTGATCGTGTTTTTGGGATCCTCCGGGGGGAGGAGGGAGAGCAGCCCCAAGTCGTGGTCCAGCGACATACGTCGGAAGAGCGATGGGGACTTGAGGCAGAAATTCAGGGAGCTAGGATGGAAGCTTAGAGCTAGGACAAACAGAGTTGTTGTCTCTGGTTTGCTGCCCGTGCCACGTGCTAGTGAGGTGAGGAATAGGGAGAGAGAGGAGGTGAACACGTGACTACAGGGATGGGGCAGGAGGGAGGGGTTTCGGGTTTTTGGATAATTGGAGCTCTTTCTGGGGTAGGTGGGACCTCTACAAGCAGGATGGTCTTCATCTAAACCAGAGGGGTACCAATATCCTGGCTGGGAAATTCGCTAAAGCTATTCAGGTGGATTTATACTAATACAGCAGGGGGATGGGAACCAAAGTTGTAGGACAGGTACAGAAGAGGATGAGAGTAGGGAGTTCCCAAATCAAGTATCTGACACTGGCGAGCGAGAACCTGGTTTGAAGTGTGTGTACTTCAACGCGAGGAGCATCCGAAATAAAGTGGGTGAACTGGCAGCGTGGGTTGGTACCTGGGACTTCGATGTTGTGGCCATTACGGAGACATGGATAGAGCAGGGACAGGAATGGCTGTTGCAGGTTCCGGGATTCAGATGTTTCAGTAAGAACAGAGAAGATGGTCAAAGAGGGGGAGGTGTGGCATTGTTGGTCAAGGACAATATTACAGTTGTAGAAAGGATGTTTGGGGACTCGTTAACTGAGGTAGTATGGGCTGAGGTTAGAAACAGGAAAGGAGACGTCGCCATGCTGGGAGTTTTCTATCGGCCTCCAAATAGTCCCAGACATGTAGAGGAAAGGATAGCAAAGATGATTCTCGATAGGAGTGAGAGAGGCAGGGTAGATGTCATAGGGGACTTCAACTATCCAAATATTGACTGGGATCACTACAGAACGAGTATTATAGATGGGTCAGTTTTTGTCCAGTGTGTGCAGGAGGGCTTCCTGACACAGTACGTAGACAGACCTACAAGGGGTGAAGCCACTTTAGCTTTAGTACTGGCCTGGCCGCGTGTTAGATTTGGAAGTGGGTGAGCACTTTGGAGACAGCGATCACAATTCTGTCAGGTTTACTTTAGTGATGGAAAGGGATAGGTGTACTCCACCGAGCAAGCGTTACAGCTGGGGGAAGGGAAATTACGATGCAATTAGGAAAGATTTAGGAAGCGTAGAATGGGGAAGGAAACTGCAAGGGATGAGCACATTAAAAATGTGGAGCTTATTCAAGGGAGAGCTCCTGTGGGTCCTAGATAAGTATGTACCTGTCAGGCAGGGAGGAAGATATAGAACGCGTGAGCCGTGGTTTACTAAGGAAGTGGAATCCTTGGTCAAGAAGAAGAAGGCGGCTGATGTTAGGACAAAATGTGAAAACTCAGGGTGCTTGAGGGTTACAAGGAAGTCAGGAAAGACCTAAAAAGAGAGCTCAGAAGAGCCAGGAGGAGAGATTGTTGGCAGATAGGATCAGGGTTAACCCTAAGGCTTTCCGTAGGTATATCAGGAATAAAAGAATGACGAGAGTTAAATTAGGGCCAGTCAAGGATAACAGTGGGAAGTTGCGTGTGGAGTCAGTGGAGATAGGGGAAGCAGTAAATAAATATTTTTCGACAGTGTTCGCTATAGAAAATGAAAATGTTGGTGAGGAAGATACAGAGATACTTGCATCTAGACTAGAAGAGATTGAGGTTCACAAGGAAGAGCTATTAGAAATACTGCAGAGTGTGAAAATAGACAAGTCCCCTGGGCCGGATGGGATATATCCTAGGATCCTCTGGGAAGCAAGGGAAGAGATTGCCGAGCCTTTGGCTATGATCTTCAAATCATCATTGGGTTTACAGGAATAGTGCCTGAGGACTGGAGGATAGCAAATGTGGTTCCCTTGTTCAAAAAGGGTAGTAGAGACAACCCTGGTAATTACAGACCAGTGAGTCTCACTTCAGTTGTTGGTAAAGTGTTGGAAAAGGTTATAAGAGAAAGGATTTATAACCATCTAGAAAAGAATAATCTGATCAGGGACAGTCAGCACGGTTTTGTGAAGGGTAGGCCGTGCCTAAAGAATCTTATTGAGTTTTTTGACAAAGTGACCAAACAGATAGATGAGAGTAAACCAGTTGATGTGGTGTATATGGATTTCAGTGAGGCGTTCGATAAGGTCGCCCACAGTAGGCTAATATACAAAATGCGGAGGAATGGGATTGTGGGAGACATAGCAGTTTGGATCAGTAATTGGCTTGCTGAAAGAAAACAGAGGGTTGTAGATGATGGAACATGTTCATCTTGGTGTCCAGTTACTTGCAGCGTACCGC
>NW_025215003.1:52777-58188 GCF_004010195.1 Chiloscyllium plagiosum
TACAACAGAAAACGATGTTTAGCAGATGAATACCCAGATCAGGGAGCAGAATGTATTCGCGACTCTAATCATCTTCAGGCTAGAATCTAAGACAAAAATGGAGATCATGGCTGGTTAGTGCTGTGGAGAAATAGGCAGACGTGAACCTGATTGCGTTGCCAATAGCATACAGACCCGAGACATTACGGGTAGCACATGAATTACCGGTAGGAGGTCTGTTAAGGGTGAGGCCAACTCATGCTAAGGCTCAAAAACACTTGTATTGGCCCAGACTGCTTAGGGTTGTGGTTGAGTTTTGCCATACCTGTAAAATGTGCCAGAGGATAGGAAACCCATCAGAGATGCTAGTTACAGTCCCGCAGTGTTAGGAATCATATCCAGATGTTGCCAATTTTGATGTGCCTCAAAATAGGTTAAGTAATAAGGAACTCCATGAGGATTGGAATAGGATAGTGAACTACTTCCCTCAGGAGCAAAGGAACGCTTTGAAAAGTTTGTCACAGCAGTTTGAGGACATTTGCAGAAATAGAATGGGGAAGGTTGCACTATTGTGCATGAAGTGGAAGTAAAGAATGCTGTCCTGATGAAACATCAGCCCTGGAATTTCAATTATCTCAAACCCGGACAAATGCAGAAGGAAGTAAATGCAATGTTTAAACAAGCCGTAATAGAGTCAAGTCAGACTGAATGGAGTTAGCTGATCATCTTAATTCCAATTCCTGATTGGACTGAACGGTTTTTTGAGGTCCGGCAGAAGATCGCCGCCATAAATAAATCCAACTCATACCAAACACCAAGAGTGAATGACTGTCCAGGGGAAGTTGGATAAGCCATCAGCTTCACAATTTTGGACTGACTGCATGGTGATTGGCCGGTATCTTTACGGGAGAAAGTGAAAGATGCTTCTCAATTTGTAACTTCAAATGAGCATTCTCAATTTCAAAATGCTGTACGTTGGAAGGAAGAGCGCACCAGCCATTTTCTAAAGACTCATGAACAGAGTTTTGAGAGGATTGACTGTACCATCCATATTGGTGGCTTGGTGATATTTGGGGACAGATCACATGTTGCAACAAAACAAAATCGAATTGGCGAAGGGAGAGGTGATGCTCTTTGGAAATAACACTGGGCATGGACCGATGACCCCAAGGAACGTGAAGATGAAGGCCATTGAGGAATGTCCAGGACCATGCTGGAAGAAAGAGGGTCTTCGATTTTTGGAACTGAGTGGTTTCTACCAGAAGATTGTACGAAATCGGAACAGCGTGGTCCAAGCGCTGATGGATTTGCTAAAGAAGAACATGGACAGAATTCCACCAGAAGGCATTTACAACTCTGTCATAGACCAGGCCAAACATACTCAAAACATTTTAAGAATTTAGAACAAAACGTAAGTTTTTTTTGTTGTTTTCAGCAAATGTAAGCTAAATATTCTAGGTGTGACACAGCTGTCAAACCCCTCGATTATATACAAAATATAATTTGTTACACACGAACAAATAAAAACAGAATTAAGAACAACATATCTGGTTGCAAACCAAACCGAGATGAAAACGTAACTTACCAAAGAGCTGGTTCACTTTCCTGAAACATCCCATAACGCCCCATTGGCAATAAGGTAATTTGAAACACAGGCGCGTGCAGGAGATAGATTGCAGAGTAGGGGACGGGATCAGCGCAAAGGTGTCTCTTTGGGACACCAACCACAACCTGGAATGGCCGCTTCAAACAGTCTGCTTGCCAAAACCAAACTAAACGAAACAGAAAAAAATACTGAACTGGGAGAACCGGCCGCTCCCCTTCCATTATACAAGTGTTTAAAACAACGATTAAAAGCATTTTCAAGTCCATATTTCCAGACACATCGGAAGCTTTAACTTTCGGATCGCTGTCGAAAAAGATCAAGGGTAAAAAAAAACTTTTTAAAGGAGCAGGATCGTCACACCTTCCCCGTAAAATAGAAAACAAAGATCCATCAATACCCAAAGATGGGTTCACATTAATATCTGTTAATTTTACATTATTCTTACATTGCAACACATGCATTACACATATAACAGCCATGCAAACATGGACTACTGCGTCCTATTTCATTCTGTTTCTTCCTGTCAACGAATGCCTCCATTTCTCATCCAAGATTAGACATTGTGTTGGCAATTACGTTTTATCAGACTGCCATGTGCACAATTTTCAAATTAAATGGCTGTAACAACAAGATCCATTCCAACACTCTGGACCTTTCGTCATTATATTTCTCCAAAAACATCAATGACTGATCATCCGTTTATATGATTGTCCCAGATGCATTACTGGTAACAAAAAACGTTGAAATGTTGCAAAGCCCACACCAAGCTCAAAGTCTCTTCTCAACAGCAGGAAAGTTCTGCTGATGAATGTTCAAATTCGCAGAGAAGTGGCAGATAGTTTTTTTCTGTCTTCTCGTCATCTTCGTGTAAGAGCACAACACTGGCATGCACATCACTCGCATCGACAGCCAGCTTGAATGGCTTCACATAATTAGGTGTGGTTACCACCGGTTTCAAGATGCAAACAAACCTTCTGACAATCCGCTATCGACTGAAATGATTTGCCTTTTAAAAGCAGGTCAGTGAGTGGAGCAGTCACATTGTTAAAATTTGGTAAGAACGTCTGATGAAATCCACCCAATCACACGAATTGTAGCACTGCTTTTTTTTTGCCTATGGTACGGGAAACGACCCATTTACCTTTGTTATCGCATTTCATGGAGCAATTTGTCGAAGCCCAATAATATAGTCCAGACGTTGACTTGGGCTTTGGCAAATTCACCTTTGGCTAGATGTATCACTAAATCATCCCCCAAAGTCGCTCGAACTATTCCATTAAATATTACAAATGTTCCTTGCATGTGTGATTAAAAGTCACAAGAACACCTGTATACACAACACAACTGCTCAATCCGAATTGATCGTATTTTTTAAACTTTTAAATGTGGTTGACACATTTTTCATACCAAACGGCATGACTTTAAACTGATATAATCCATTCGTTTTGACAAAATCTGAGGTTCCCTTCGCTCATTTGGACAAAGGTAATGGTGAGTATCCTCTGATAAATCATCTCAGAATTATAAGTTGTTGGTCCCACCTTTTTGATCCAATTTTCCGATCAAGAAATAGAATATGCAGCAGTCCTTGTAACTGCATTGACTTTGCGATAGTCTACCCATAACTGTTGGATAGTCTTGGTGAGCGCCAGTAGTTGTAACTCACATTATCTTTGACTGATTAGAGCATGCGCAACCCACATTTTGAATCTGCGCTGACATTTAGACAGGTTGGCCCGTCAGGACGTTGTTTAATCAGAGCAGCATTTCCTCTATCTACATCGTGCCTAATTAGGTTATTACTTCCCAGCTTCGTACGATATGTCTCTGTATGTGATAGCCAAATCTATTTCAGGACATATCGATTTTCCACTGGAAGGTAACTCGATAAGTCATCTCAAAAAGTGACAACCTCTTCCTTCCCGTGATTAATTCGTGGTATATCCAATTCAGAATGCTTTGAATTTAACCCTTTACCCTGTTTTCTCACAAATAACACAGACTCCTTTTGTTATCCTTCATTATGAACACCACGTTTGGGCATATTCTTACGATCCACTTGATTAATTCGTGGTATATCCAATTCAGAATGCTTTGAGTTTAACCTTTTACCCTGTTTTCTCACAAATAACACATACTCCTTTTGTTATCCTTCATTATGAACACCACGTTTGGGCATATTCTTACGATCCACTGTGTGAAATTCTTCCTGTCTGGAATCCTAAGCAAATTGTTCATATCACTCAATCTCCTTTCGACTTGATAATTCCACTAAACCTTGTTTACAATGGCTCACTTATCACTGGTAGTAACAATGACATCTTGCCTCCGATAGATAAAATACGTGTTTTTGACGAATTGTCTGCTTACCGTTTCATTATACAGTGTGATGCATTCACATGCCGTCTAGCTGACCCCCGTAAGCTATTTGACAATCTCTTAAAGTGTGGCACATAGTCCAGATATTTGGCTTCTGAATTCTAACTCCATTTCTGCTCATTTAGTTTTATTGGTCCTCATCATTCAATACTAATTGAAATGGACTAAATTTGATCGGCTGATTTGGTGAATCTCTGATGGGAAAGAGTAAAAGCAAATGTTTTGTATTCCAATCATCTCGGTCGGCTTGACTTTCAGTCCTGAACTTTTAATGACTGATTCCACCTTTCTAACGCTCCTTGCCCTCTGGATTGCATACAGTAAATTTGAATTGATTTATTCCTAATCTGTCAATAAATTCCTTGAATAATTTTGGACTAAATTTGATACTTGCTCTCATTTTAGTTCTGTGGTTATTTCATATCTTGGAAAAGAAATTGAGTAACGCCTCCTCAAACCGTTAAGCTGTTGTACTTCATAACGAAATGGTACTGTAAATCTACTGGACACATCCATTATTTTGTAGCAAATACGACTTTATATTTCATGGAGGACTCGGAAGCCACCATTTGATACACTTGTAAATTGTTCCTCAAAAGCAAGAAGAGTTATTGAAGGTATGGATTTTATTCTGCCCCGTGGTTGGTGCAGTACCTGACATGTATGACATTCCTGGAAAAAGTCACATACATCTCTGTGTAGTCCAGGCCAGCAAAGATTTTAATATAATCTATCCTGATTTCTTCTTATCCCGAAAGGACATAGTGGTAGTTCATCTGCTTCCCGCAATACCTCCTTCCTTTAATCCACTGGCAATTCGATTTGATCAACTTCTACCCATTTCTCATCGGCCTGAATCTGTCTCCATTTCCCTTTTGAGTCATGATATTTATGTTAGTAACACACCGGGATGCATCTATAATCTCCTTTGATACAATTGGATTAGTTCCTCATCTTTTTGTTGTAACTGAGTTAATCTTTCCGAACTAGAGATGTCAAATTTGATCGGACAAGGTGTCTGATAATTTCACTTAACCAGTCTTATTTGTACTCCTTCATCTCTTCTGTTTTAACTGGTGACTTTGTGACCTTCTTAACATACAATCAGAAAAATTCCCAGCATATGCCTCCTCACATATCTCAGTTACGTGATGTTGCACTTGCATTTCAACTTGTGAAGAGGACTCCCACTGTGAACCAACCATAACGTTAGCAAGCATAACACATATTCCTGGAGCTAAGAGTTTGTCCAGTACACCCACCATAATTTCTGAGTTATTAATTGGACACTGACCTCAGTCGACATCGTTGTCCGCTGCTTGTCTCACTGTGAATTCCCGTTGCAAGAACGTTTTCCTGACAATTGCCTTTCTGAGGTGCATATAAACCTCAAAGATTGAGAGGATTCTGTATCTCTTAACATTGTAACCCCATGACTTACTGCTCC
>NW_025215004.1:0-1426 GCF_004010195.1 Chiloscyllium plagiosum
CTGGTATCACCCCCGTTGATAGTGAAGATGAAAAGATCATTGCCAACGGCTCTGCAATTTCCCCTCTTGCTTCCCACACAATCCGAGGATATATGCCGTCAGGCCCGGGTGACTTGTCTATCCTCAAGTTTTTCAAAATGCCCAACACATCTTCCTTCCTAACAAGTATCTCTTCTAGCTTACCAGTCCGTTTCACACTCTCCTCTTCAACAATATCGTCCCTCTCATTTGTAAATACTGAAGAAAAGTACTCATTCAAGAACTTTCCTATCTCTTCAGACTCAATACACAGTCTCCCACTACTGTCCTTGATCGGACCTACCCTCGTTCTCGTCATTCTCATGTTTCTCACATACGCATAAAATGCCTTTTGGTTATCCTTGATCCTACCCGCCAAAGATTTTTCATGCCCTCTCTTAGCTCTCCTAATCCCTTTCTTCAGCTCCCTTCTGGCTATCCTGTATCCCTCCAACGCTCTATCTGAACCTTATTTCCTCAACGTTATGTAAGCCTCCTTCTTCCTCTTGAAAGACATTCAACCTCCCTCGTCAACCAAGGTTCCCTCACACGACCATCTCTTCCCTGCCTGACAGGTACATACATATCAAGGACACGTCGTATCTGTTCCCTGAAAAAAGTTCCACATTTCCACGACATCCTTCCTTGACAGCCTGTGCTCCCAACCTATGCTCCTCAGATCCTGTCTTACAGCGTCGTATTTACCCTTCCCCTAATTGTAAAACCTTGCCTGTTGCACGCACCTATCTCTCTCCATAACCAAGGTGAAAGTCTCAGAATTGTGGTCACGATCACTAAAATGTTCACCCACTAACAAGCCCATCACTTGTCCCGGTTCGTTACAAAGTACCAAATCCAATATGGCCTCCCCTCTGGTCGGGCAATCTACATACTGAGTTAGAAAAGCTTCCTGGACACACTGCACAAACACCGCTGCAGGTATCCCAGGCTGCTATGTCATTCAGAGAAGGATATCTGCCCATCCTCTCGTGGTCTGCACGACATAGCTACAGCAAAGTATTTGCCTCCCAATTACCGTCTTCAAAGGCCAAGCAAGTTTCTCAGTTCAAGGGCAGCTAGGACTGGGCAAGAAAGGCTGGTCAGCCAGAGACACACACATCCCAGACCTGCTTTAATTAATAATCCATTCGGATGGTCTCACTAGAACCGTGCTGGGACCAGGGTCCTGGCCGATCATGTCGGTAGGTTTATGGACAGGGCTTTAAACGGACAGAGAGGATGCAGCGACAGGGTCCAGGTGAAAGGCACTTTCCAAATCCAAAGAGAAAAGGTGAAGCAATGGAACTGCATGGGGATGTGGCTGAAGACAAGCAGAAAGGTACAGGATGGGACAGAGTTTAACTAAAATTGTACATCAGCGAAAAGATTTGTGACAGAAAATTGTGGG
>NW_025215004.1:1442-2995 GCF_004010195.1 Chiloscyllium plagiosum
ATAACAAAGGCATTACAGAGAAAGCATTTGGCTGCAGATCAGGAAGTAGAGTCAGTCCGAATGTAAATTACTACTTGCCAAGGACACAAGCAGCAGAACAATTTTAGCCACTGAATAGTATTCCATTGCTCATCATTGCAATACACAGGGACTCATTGGAATTTTTTAACAAAGGCATTGTGATAATTTTGGAAAACTTCAATATTCGTATAATCTGGGACAACACACTGTCAACATTGATATTGGAATAGGACTTCGGTTAATATCTTTTTCAATGTTGCTTTGAAAAACGCATTGTGCAACTAACGAGGGACATAACTATCGCAGAGCGACCGTGTGATGAAACTTAGTGAATGAGTCATGTCACTGGGAGAGATCCTTCGGGAAATTGTGATAAAGTGCAGTTTAAATAAATATAAATTTTTAAAGTGATTCGCAGAGGACAAGCTACAACTCGAGACAAAATTAGCCAATTACATGTGTGTGAGAGGAGAAATGACCAAGGTAAACAGGCTAAAACGACTGAGACATGTGTCTGTAAATGGACAGCAGAAAACATTTGGAGGAACAGTGTAAAACACTCAACAGAAGGACATTCCATTGAAACAGTATAAACCTCAGCAAGAAATCCCCACTGGTTCCGCACTCAGGACAAAAGGGATCATACTAGATTATGAGGCTGAGAAGATCCCCAAAAAGTACTTAAAATTCTGAAGTGAGTAAGTGTTTTAGGAGTAAATGTTAAATAGATTGCAATGGGTCTGCTCGCAGGAGGAGGGCAGTGGGAAGGGGAACCATGGTTAGGGTGTATTGACACAATAGGAACAGGGAGAGGTGAAGGTGCTGGAGGTGGTGAGAGTGTTACAGAGAGTGGTCAGGGTCTGAACGGTGTTACAAAACCAGTATGGATTGCTGCAGCTGGAAGGGTTTGCAGAGGTAGGGAGGGACATATGTATTTTTATTTATTCATTCATGGGATGTGGGTGTCACTGCCTGGACTAACATTCTTTGACCCAACTGCTAATTACCCAGAGGGTAGCTCAGAGTCAGCCATATTGCTGTGGGTCTGGAGTCAAATGTTGGCCAGACTATGGGAGAATATTTAATGCCCTTCCTTCAAGGAAGTAAGTGACTAGAGGAGTTCTTCCTCCTGACCAACAATGTTTTTATGGTGGCCCCACCAATGTCTTTTACAGATACAACATGACATCCCAACTCTTACTCTTAATGCTCTCTCCAGTGAAGGTAACCACCCCAAACGCCTGCTTCACCAACCTGTCTACCTGTGACACCTCATTCAAGAAATGTGTACCTGCATCCCTGGGTCTCAGATTGATAAAACTACCCTGGGCCCGAACATTAACTGTACAATTCCCTCCCTGGTTTGTTTCATCAAAATGGATCACTTCACATTTATCTAATTAAACTCCATCTGCTATTCTTCAGCCCACTATCCCAGCAGTACTGTTCATCCTGTTGTATCATAGATAACTTTCTTCACTGTCCACTTTACCACCAATTTCAGTGACTCCCTACCAGAAAACCAATATTCC
>NW_025215004.1:3911-8968 GCF_004010195.1 Chiloscyllium plagiosum
TTACTACCACCATTGGCAGTCCATCCAACCACCTACCATTCTCTATCCTCTTATCCATCTTCCAATCAGCTTAAAATTATGCCACCTTGTAATAGCCATTTATGCCAAAGGAGAAAAAGTCTCTCACTATTCAATCTCTCTGTGCCTCTCATCACCTTGTTCACCTCTACCAAGTCATCCCACCCCCTTCTTCACTCCAATGAGAAAAGCCTTAGCTCCCTCAAACTTTCTCCATAAGAAATGCCCTCCATTCCAGGCAGCATCCTGGTAAATCTCCTATGTACGCTCTCTAAAACTTGCACATCCTTCCTGTAAAGAGGTGACGAGAACTGAGCCCAATATTCCAAGTGTGGTCTCACCAGGATGCTGTAAAGATGCAGTAAAACCTCACGGTTCTTGAAATCAATCCCCTTACTAAGGAAAGACAACACAACATATGACCTTTTAGCAACCCTATCAACGTGCGTTGCAACTTTGAGGGATCGATGGACATGGATGCCTTGATCTCTCTGTTCCTCCACAATGCCAAGTATTTTGCCTTTTAACGCTATATTCTATATTCAGGTTCGACCTTCCAGAATGAATCACTTCACACTTTTCCAGATTGAACTCCATATGCCACTTCCAGGCCAGCTCTGCGTCCTGTCAATGTCTCATAGCAACCAACAACATTACCCACGACTCCACCAACCTTGGTGTGATTTGCAAACTTACTAATCCACTCTCCAACATCCACATCCAAGTCATTTACAAAAATCACAAAGAGCAGAGTCCCAGAGCTGAATGTTACAGAACACCACTGGTCACTGAGCTCCAGGCTCAATACTGTCCATCTGCCGCCATACTCTGTCTTCTCTGGGCCATCCGATCCTGTATCCAGAGAGACAGATTTCCCTGTATCCCAATCATCCTTCTTTTCTGAATGAGCCATCAACGTATTCTGTCATATCCTCAAAGAATTCAATAAGGTTTGTGAGGCATGACTTGCACCTCACAAACTCATGCTGTCTCTAATTTAACTATGGTTTTCCAAGTAGTCATAACTCCTTTCTTTCGAGTCCTCGCCAATAATCTGCACACCACAAACATTAGACCAAATCTGTAATTTCCAGAATTCTACCTCCGTAATATGGTCCAGACGCTACAAATCTCCTCTCCTCTGCCATGTTCCCCAGAAGGGCACTGGAGGGTGGTGGGGGTTACAGAGATAGAGAGGAATATCAGGACAGGAGGATTTTGCAGACATTAGTAGGGTTGCAATGCCAAAAGGAGGCTTCAGTAATTGTGAGGTTTCATGGTGATGAAGGCATTTGAGGAGGGAGGGAGGGAGGATTGTAGGGAAATGAGAGGTTTCACAGTTTACGTGCTTTGTTAGGACTGCAAGAGGTTACCGAGTCGGGGAGGTTTAAGCACTGGAGGTTGTTACATAAACATGGTTTTGGTTGCAATGGCAGGAAGAGGATTCAGGAAGCTGGAGAGTATGGGGTCTGAACGAGGTTACACAAATGGGAAGAGTTGTCAGAGGTGGAGGTGTTCACAGAGACAGCAATTGTCTGATCTGGAGCAGAGGACCCAGATTGGGAGGGATGTGGGGACTGGAGGTGATTTCACAGGGAGGGAGGACCATAGACCCACAGGAGGTTACAGAAATGTGGAGAGCTGTAGGGCTGACGGGCTGTTGGAGTTGGGAATGTTGGGAGGGATAGAGAAGTTTCCAGGGATAAGGATGTTTGTAGGACAGGGCTGGATTACACAGACAGGGAATGTTTTAGGGATCTGAGCAGATTACAGAGATGAAGAGGTTTGTATCATCTGGCGGAACACACAGAGATATGGAGGGTCATCGTGACTGAAGATGTTTATAGATATAGGAAAGCTTAGGTTCTGGGGGTTATTTAGACATGGAGGCTGTGGAATCTGGATTGTTTTTTGAGAGATTGTGTAGCAAGTTTGGTTGGAGAGAGTTTCACAGATAAGGGAGCATAGCACAAACAGAAGGAAGTTCCTGCGGTAGGGAGGGTTCGAGTGGAGAGTGATGTTTACACAGATGGGAGTAAGAGCTGGAGAAGGTTATGGAGATGAGTAAATGTTTGGAGATACAGGAGGAGCTTACATTGACAGGGTGGGTAATAGTGACGGGAGGATGTTACATTGTTAATGAGTCTTGTAGGAACAGGATCGGGAGAGGCACAGGCATTGGAGTGGGATCTACAGATCGGGAATGTTGCAGGGACCTAAGAGAATAACACAGATAGGGATGCTGGTACGGTCTCCACAGACTGATGGCTTTATAGGGACTGGAAGAGGTTATGTAGACAGGGAGGGCTGTAAGAGCTCCAGGAGCTTATGGAGAGTTGAAGAGTTGGAGCAGTTTCCAGAGGGAGGGTTCTCCGACAGGAGTAGGTCACAGATAGTGAGGGTTGTGTGGCCTGAGAAAGTTAAAGAGAGGGGAGTTTTCGGGACTGGAAGATATTACACTGACAGGGACAGTTGCAGAGACTGTAACAAAAATGCATGGAGAAGGTTACACAGATAGGGAGGTGAGTAGGGACTGAAGGTGAATACACAAACATGGAGTATTGTATTGTTAGACGGAGCTTAGAGGGATAGGGACTGGTGTAGGGATTTACAGAGATAGGGAAGGTTGTGTTTTTGGTGAAGGTTACACTGATACACACAGTGTTAAACAGTGTTTAATGGACTACAGAGGAGCTCAGACAGAATGTATTATGGGGAGTGGAGGAGATAACAGACACAGAGATGGCTGTCTGTTTGAAAAGAGGTTCTACAGATCCTCAGTGCTGTAAGGCTGAAGGGAGGTTACAGAAATAAGGGCTATCTACACTTAATGACTTTTTTGATATAGAGAAAGTCTCAGAACGGGATGGTCAAAAGTAAGTATAGACAGTCCAGATGAGTTTACAGAGATATACATGTTTTGGGGGGTTTCAGGATGGAACAGTGATTGGGAGTGCTGTAACGAAAGGCAATAGTTATAGAGAGGGTTCGAAGAGCAGGAAGAGGTGACAGTCATATCGATCTTTAGAAGGACTGGAGAAGCTTACATCGCCAATGAATGTTTTAGAAACTGTTGGAGATTACACATATAAGGAGAGTATTGGGGATGAGGCAAGGTTCAAGAGACAGGAATGGTTGACAGGACTGGACAATAACCTGAATAGAATCTCCAGTGTGGAAACAGGCCATTCGGCCCAATAAGTCCAAAGCAACCCTCTAAAGAGCATCCTAACCAGACCCATCCCTCTTCCTGTCTAATAAACCCTGCATTCCTCATGGAGAACTCACCTAAACCACACTTGCCTGAATACTGCAGTCAATTTATGATGGCCAATCCACGAATCGTGCAAATGTTGGACTATGGCAGGAAACCAGAGCACCCGGAAGAAACCCACACAGTCAGGGGGAGAACATGCAAAGTCCACACAGACTGTCGGCCAAGGCTGGAATTGAAGCCAGGTTCCAGGCACAGTGAGGCTGATTATACAGAGCACTGCAGAGATTGGACTAGGTCACAAAGTTCACAAGGGTTTATTGGAACAGGAGGAAAATGTAGTCAGGAACAGGAGAAGCTTACATAGATGGTGTCCATGAGAGGGACTAGAGGAGGTTAACGCAATAGGGAGAGTTGTGCATTCTCTCGACAATTAGAGGTACGGACGGTTGGGGAGACTGGATGAAGTTAGTCATACTCAGAGTTGTACACACTCTGACTAATGGCAGATGGAGTTTACTTCTGATCACTGTGAGGTAATGCAGTGTGGGAAGTCTCATAAGCGAAGGATATACATCATGAAGGGTAGATCCTCCTGGAGAACTGAGGAGCACAGGTGGGCAAGTCTCTGGATGTCTGAAGGTGTCAGCACAGGTTGACAGGGTGGGGAAGGCACCTGACCTGGGAGCAGGAGGGGGACCCACATTCTGATGGGGCGAATTGTTAGAGCTGCTTGAGAGGATATAATCTAATCTGGCAGTCAGCACAGGTTGACAGGGTGGGGAAGGTACCTGAACTGGGAGCAGGAGGGGGACCCACATTCTGATGGGGCGAATTGATAGAGCTGCTTGAGAGGATATAATCTAATCTGGCAGGGTGTTGCACCTTAAACAGTCATAAGGCCAGAAAGAAGATTAAGGTTGGTGCCCAAGTTAAAGACAGCAATTTCAGCAGACAAGGCACGCAAGAACCTGGCAGGAAATGGGAAAGGGGGAACTGATGATTAAACTGTATTTATTTCAATGCAAGGGGCCTGACAGCTAAGGAAGATGAACTCGGGGCATGGATTGGAACATGGGACTGGGATATTATAATTAATACAGAAACAAAACTGATGGGGGTACAGGACTGGCAGTTCATTGTTTCAAGGTGGTGATGCTACAGGAAGCATCGAAGGGGAGGCAAGAGAGGACGTGTGGTGGTGGGCTTTGATTGCATGAATCATTACATCAGTACCTAGAGAGGATATTCCTGTAGGATCACCCAGTGAAGCTATGTTAGTGGAACTGAGAAATAAGAATGGGTCATCACTCTGACACGATTGTCCTACTGACCCCGAATAATCAGTAGCAGACTGAGGAACAAACATATCAGGAGATCTCAAATATCAATCATAATAATAGGGCTGTTATGGTTGGGGTTTTTAAACTTTACAAACCTTCACTGGGACTGCTAGTGTTCAGTGTTTGCAAGGAATGAATTTGGTGATTGTGTTCCAGAAACTCCCAATCAATATGTAAACGGCCTGAAAAGAGAAAGGGGCAAAACCTGACCTCCTCTTGGGAAACAAGGTAGGGAAAGGGACTGAGGTGTGAGTGGGAAAGCATTTTGCTCAAGTGACTCAAGTCTATTAGTTTAAAAATAGCGATGGAAAAGGACAGGGCGGGTCCACAGGTTCAAGTTATAAAATGGGGCCAGACTAATCTTGATAATATTTGCCAGGAACTCTCAAAAGGTGATTGTGGAGTCTATTTGCGGGGAAAGGAAAGTCTGGCAAGTGAGAATATTTTAAAAGTGAGATAAATTGAGCGATCACCACCAGCAT
>NW_025215004.1:9243-17013 GCF_004010195.1 Chiloscyllium plagiosum
TTTTCTACTCCAGAACTTATTGTGGACAAAGACTGGGGAACTCGGGGAATAAGAGTAATACGTTAGACCACATTTGGAGTTCTCTGCAATTCCAGTATCCCCGCCATAGGAAGGATGTTGTGAAAGTTGAAAGTGTTCAGAAAATGCATAAAAGGTAGACAAATCCCTGGGAACTAATCAAGTATATCCCTGGATATTGTGGGAAGAAATTGAGGGGTCCCATAAAGAGATGTTTCTATCACTGACAGGCACGGGTGATGCGCTGGAAGTCTGGAGGGTGTCTAATGTTGTGCCAGTGTTTAGGAAAGGCTGCGAAGGAAAGCCAGGGACATCAACACCAATTAGCTTGATGTCAGCGATGCATACGTTGTTGGAAGTGATTCCGCAGGACAGGAGTAACATGCATTTGTAAAGGCAAGGATTGATTAGGGATTGTCAGCACAGCTTTGGAACGCTGCGTGGAATTCTGATCATCCTGATAGAGGAAGCATTTCCTGAAACTGTGAATGGGGAAAAGATTGACGAAGATATTACTGATACTGGAGGGAGTGACAGAATCGGAGAGGTTGGATAAGCTGGAAAGCAACATGGGGAGATGAAATAGATTTGGCAGATAAGGTTAAGGAGAATGCAAAGAATTTTCTGCAGCACACACGTACAAAAATGCAACTGGAGAGACACAAGGGCTCCGCAAGGATCAGTGAGGCCATGCAAGTGTCGAACCACAGGAGATGGGCTAGACGCTAAATGAACATTTCATGTCAGAACGTACTTTGGACAAAGACTAGGAAACAAAGGAAAGAAACAGTGATGGCTTGTAAAGAGTCCCTATTACAGAAGAGGTGGTGCTGGAGGTCTTAGAACACAAAGGTAGAGAAAACCCTTGGTCCTAAACAAGTGTATCCCAAAACATTGTGACAAATTAATGGCAGGGACACGAGCAGAAATATTTATATCATTGTCTTTCGGATTTCCATTGAGCGTAGGTGGCTGAGGGGTGACCTTATAAAGGTTTAGAAAACCATGAGGGGTATAGGTCAGGTGATTTAGCCAACGTCTTTACTCCAGGGTAAAGGGGTCCATAACTAGATGGGATTGAACTGCAGAAGGAGAAGGTGTTAGCACTTCTGGAAAGTGTGAAAATAAGTAAGTCCCTTGGGCTGGATAGAGTTTATCCTCGTATTCTCTGGTAAGCCAGAAAGGAATTTGCTGAGCCTTTGGCTTTGATCTTTATGTCTTCATTGTTTACAGGAATAGTATCAGAAGGCTGGAGGACAGCAAATGTGGCCCCCTTGACCAAGAAGGTGAATAGAGACAGCCCTGGTAATTATAGAGCTGTGAGCCTTACTTCGATTCTGGTTAAAGTGTTGGAAAGGCTTGTAAAAGCTATCATTTATAAATATCTGGAGATGAATAAGTTGATGAGGGATAGTCAGCATGGTTTTGTGAAGGGTGGATCATGCCTCACAAACCTTATTGATTTTTTTGAGGAGGTGACCAAACAGGTGGATGTGGGTAAAGCAGAACTTGATGGCGCAGATCACTGTGTCCATGTACATGGATCGTTGAAAGTTGCCACCCAGGTTGATAGGGTTGTTAAGAAGGCATTCAGCATGTGAGCTTTTATTGGTACAGGGATTGAGTTCGGAATCATGAGATAATGCTGCAGCTGTACAAAACTCTGGTGCGGCTACAATTGGAGTGTTGCCTATGGTTTAGGTCACGGCATTAGAGGATGGATGTGAATGGTTTGGTAAGGGTTTCGAGGAAATTTACTAGGATAAGACCTGGTATGGAGGGAAGGTCTTATGAGGAAGGCTGAGGGACTTGAATCTGTTTTTGTTCGAGAGAAGACATTTGAGGTCAATTAATTGAGACAGATAAGATAATCAGAGGGTTAGATGGGTTGGACAGTGAGAGTCTTTTCCCTCGGATGGCGATACCTATCACGAGGGGAGATAGAATTAAATTGAGGTAGATATTAATATTATTATTATTAATTAATAGATATAGGAGAGATGCCAGAGGTAGGTTCTTTACTCAGAATAGTCGGGACATGGAATGCATTGCCTGCATCAGTGGTAGACTCGCCAACTTTAAGGTCATTTAAACAGTCATTGGACAGGCATATGGATGAGAATGGAATAGGGAAGGTTAGATGGGCTTCAGATTGTTTCCACAGGTTGGCACAACATTGAGGGGTGAAAGGCCCATACCGTACTGTTATGTTCTATGTTCTGTGTTCTCGAGGACATAAGTATCCGATGGGAGAGGAAAAACTGAAAAGGGATTGGAAGAGTACATTTTCCACACAGAGGATGGTGCAGGTGTGGAATGAGCTTCCAGAGGAAGTGTGGGAGAAAGTTCAATAACAACATGTAAAAGACATTTGGGCAGGTACATGGAGAGGAGAAGGTTTGAAGGGATATGGGTCAAACACAACTCTTTCAGGACATTGCTCAGCAACGGCTGGTTGGATCGAAGGAACAGTTTCTGTGCTGCTTGGCTCTGTCTCCAATTAATGGAGGAGGAGACGACCGAGATGAAGCATGTTGTAGGCACTGAAGCAAGTTACAGCAATAGTGATGGTAGTCTGGAATTGAGTACATTTCAAGTATGTGGAGGGACTATCGGGGAGGAAGGAGGTTACATGGACAAGGATTATTGTAGGAGTTACAAATTATTGAAGACACTGGTCCACAAGACATGCCACAGATACAGTGTTGCAGAGTACTGAGCCTTAGAACAACAGAAATTACAGTCGGGGTGGCGATTGAGCCAAGGGTGTGTCGTAATGTGCTCCCCCTCCAGTATTGTATCTATGTCATGTCTTGTTAGCCGATGTTTGGAGCCCTCTCAATGCTCTCTGCTCTGTGCACTGTGGGTGGTCTTACCTCACTGTTGGATTTATTGAAGGCTCCAGATCTCTCTGCCCTTTGTCTTTCTGGCTGACCAACCATCTTCAATGTGGTGATGGACGAGACACCCCAGCAGTTGGGAAGTCTACTGAGTCAGGAACTTCCTGAGTACCTACAGGAGACAGAGAAATGGACAGAATAGGAATTTAAACTGAAAAAGTGAGAGTTACACATGGAGAATGGCACTAAGTCCCACAGAGTTCTGGAAAATCCCAGTCGCCATCCCTGGCATGTGCTATTGCGTCTCTCTGGAGTGGAGAATTCTGTTAGCTCAGGATCTGGAGTAACGGCAAGAGCGAGAGACGCTGACAGAGGCAGCAATTAGACCCTCACAGTGAGGGATACCACATGGAGAGAGACTGAGTGATATCACCAGAGTGTTGGAAGATGTCAGTATCAAACAATTGTGTCGGAAGAATGGGTTTTGCTTCATAATGCACTGGTATAACTGGTCAGGAATGAGCAATCTGTGAGCAAGTGAAGTGGTGGCCGAGCATTGCTAGAGCAGGTACCCAAAACCTCAGCTACTGTTCAGTGGAGGCAGGTTTGAATCTCACTATCAGAAATGGGGGAATTTTAAATCAATTTCTTTTAAAATTGCAATTAACAATCCATGAATAAATATGAATCCATTGCTGATGTCCAAAATAACATTTGTTCATCAAAAAGACAACTGTCCTTCAGAAACAAAGTGATTGCCTCTCAATAACCCTCTGAAATTGTCGACCAAGTTACTCAGCTCGAGGGCAGCTAGGGCTAGGCAAGAAAGGCTGGTCAGCCAGAGACACCCACATCCCATGAGTAAATGAAAACATTCCCAATACATTGGGCCTCAATGGAACCATGATGGGAGCAGAGTCCTGGCCAATCATGTTGGTGGATTTATGGACAGAGCTCTGAGCTGACATAGAGGATGCAGGGACAGGCTTCAAATGAAAGGAGTGTCCCTGCCAATCATGTCGGTAGGTTTATGGACAAGGCTGTAACCTGACAGAGAGGATGCAGGGGCAGTGTTCAGGTGAAAGGAGCTGTCCAAATCCAAAGAGAAAAGGTGAAGCATCGGAACAACATGGGGATGTGGCTGAAGACAAGCAGAAAGGAACAGGAAGGGACAGAGTTTAAATAAAACTGTATATCAGTGAATAAGTTTGTGACAGGAGAGTGTGGGAAAGAATAAATCATGGTATTTTTGGAATGGACAAAGTCTCTGCAATAAAGTAGATGGATTTGTGCCACAGATGAAAGAGATTCAGACACCAGGATGATGGGGTGACAGGGTGAACAAAAGGTGGAACATAAATATTCAATAGTTCACAAAACTGACAAGAGTGGTATTCGAAGAGGAGTTCGAAGAACTTTTCTTTTCTCCGTATTTCTTTGAATAACACATTGTGCAACTGGCGAGGGATGTAACTACCTCAGAGCGACCGTTTTCTGTCACACAGAGAGATCCTCCAGGAAATTGGGAGAAAGTGAAATTTAATTAATTATAAAGGTTTAACATGAATCACAGAACGAACAAGATACAACTAGAAAAAATAATAGCCCATTTACATGAGCTTGAGAGGAGAGCTGACCAAGGGTTAACAGGATGAACAAATTGAAATGTGTGTCTGTAAATGAACAGTTGAAAACACTTCAAGAACAGTGTAAAACACTCAACAAAAGGACATTCCATTGAAACAGTCAAACCCTCAGCAAGAAATTCCCACCTGTCCCTCACTCAGGACAAAATGCACCATATCAGATTATCAGGCTAAGAAGATCACCAAAAATTACTAACAATTCTAAAGCAAGAGAGTGTTGATGCAGTAAGTGTTAGAGGGATTGCGTAGTGTCTGCTAGCAGGGGGGAGGGCTGTGGGAAGGGGAAACATTATCAGGGTTTAATGACACGATAGGAACAGGGAGAGGTGAAGGTGCTGAAGGTGGTGAGAGTGTTACAGAGAGTGGCCAGGGCCTGAACGATGTTTCAAAACCAGTACGGATTGCTGTAGCTGGAGGGGTTTGCAGAGGTAGGGAGGGAATATGCATTTTTTATTTATTCATTCATGGGATGTGAGTGACACTGCCTGGACCAGCATATATTGCCCATTGCTAATTACCCAGAGGGCAGCTCCAAGTAAGCCATATTGCTGTGGGTCTGGATTGATGCGTAGGCCACACCAGGTTAGAATGCCAGATGTCCTTCTCTGGAGGATGTAAGTGAACGAGATGAGTTCTTCCTACTGATCAACAATGTTTTTTTATAATGGCCTCACCAATGTCCACCAGAACATGACATCCCAACTCCTACTCTCAATGCTCAAACCAATGAAGGTAAGCATCCCAAATGCCTGCTTCACCACTCTGTCTACCTGTGACACCACTTTCAAAGAACTGTGTACCTGCATCCCTGGGTCTCTGACTGACAACACGACCCAGGGCCCGAGCATTAACTGTAGAAGTCCCACCCTGGTTTGTTTCACGAAAATGGAACACGTCACATTTATCTAATTAAACTCCATCTGCTATTCTTCAGCCCACTATCCCAGCAGTAATGTTCATCCTGTTTACTTGATAGAGGTTTATAAGATGATCAGAGGAATAGATAGAGTAGACAGTCAGAAACTTTTTCCCCGGGTACAACAGAGTGTTACAAGGGGACATAAATTTAAGGTGAAGGGTGGAAGGTATAGGGGAGATGTCAGGGGTGGGTTCTTTACCCAGAGAGTGGTGGGGGCATGGAATGCGCTGCCCGTGGGAGTGGTAGAGTCGGAATCATTGGCGACCTTTAAGCGGCATTTGGATAGGTACATGGATGGGTACTTAATCTAGGTTAGAAGTTCGGCACAAAATCGTGGGCCGAAGGGCCTGTTCTGTGCTGTATTGTTCTATGTTCTATGTTCTATGTTCTATGTCATAGTTAACCTTCTTTTCTGTACAGTATATCACCAATGCCACCCACAAACGTACTTACCAGGAAACTAATATTCTCAGCCAAATCATTTATCCAAATGACAAACAACAGTGGACTAACTACATCTGCAGTCAGAAAAACAAAATGTCTCCCAACACCCTCTATCTTCTACCATGAAGTAGATTCTATCTTCTATCTTCTACCATGACTAGCTTCTCGTGGATGCCGTATCCTTTAACCTTGATCGGAATGTATTCCCCAGTTTACCATACAGAATATAGAACATTCCGTACAGCACATGGCCTTTCGGTCCTCAATGTTATGCCGACCTTTTATCCTCCTCTAAGATCAAACTAACCTACATACATTTCATTTTACTATCATCTATGTGCCTTTCCAAGTGTCTATTAAATGTCCCTAATGTGCCTAACTCTACTACCACCACTGCAGTACATTCGACGCACCCACCACTCTGTGCTGAGAACCAAACCCTTAAGCTTCTTCCAATCACCTTAATATTATACTCCCTTGTGATAGCCATTTCTGCCATGGGGAGAATAATCTTTCATTGTTCACTCTCTCTGTGCCTCTCATTATCTTTTTCACCTCTACCAAGTCGCCCCTTATCCTTCTTCACTCTAATGAGAAAAGCCTTAGCTCCCTCATCCTTTCTTCATAAGAAATGGCCTCCAGTCCAGGTAGTGGACGGCACGGTGGCACAGTGGTTAGCACTACTGCCTCACAGCGCCAGAGACCCGGCTTCGATTCCCGCCTCAGGCGACTGACTGTGTGGAGTTTGCACGTGCTCACCATGTCTGCGTGGGTTTCCTCCGGGTGCTCCGGTTTCCTCCCACAGTCCAAAGATGTGCAGGTAAGGTGAATTGGCCATGCTAAATTGCCCGTAGTGTTAGGTAAGGGGTAAATGTAGGGGTATGGGTGGGTTGCACTTCGGCGGGTCGGTGTGGACTTGTTGGGCCGAAGGGCCTGTTTCCACACTGTAATCTAATCTAAATCTCCTTTTTACCTTCTCTTTAAACTTCCACATCCTTCCTGTAATGAGAGGACCAGAACTGAATATAATATCTAATTGTGGTCTAAGCAGAGCTCTGTAGAGCTGCAGCATAGACTCATGGCTCTGAAACTTAATCCCTCAGCTAATGAAAGCCAACACAAATTACTTCTTAACAACCCTACCCACTTGGGTAGCAACTTTGAGGGATCTATGGACGCAGAGCCAAACATCCACTGTTACTCCACACTGCCAAGAATCCTACTTTTAACCCAGTGTATTCTGAATTCAAGTTCGACCTTCCAAAATGAATCACTGCACACTTTTCCAGATTGAACTCTATCTGTCACTTCTCAGCCCAGCTCCGCATCATGTCAATGCCCCATTGCAACCAGCAATATACCTCCACACTAGCCACCACTTCACCAACCTGTGTGTCATTGGCAAACTTACTAACCCACTCTTCCACTCCTACATCCAAGTCATTTATAAAAATCACAATGAGCATGGATCCCGGAACCGATCCCTCCAGAAAACCACTGGTCACCGAGCTCCATGCTGAATGCATTCCATCTATCATCACCATCTGTCTTCTATGGGCCAGGAATTCTGTATCCAGACAGATAGGTTTCCCTGTATCCCATGCCTCCGTACTTTCTGAATGCTTAGAGTTAATGAGGGGCTGTAGGACAGGATGGAGGAGTGCTGTGGTGTTTGCAGACGGTTATAGTGATATCACGTGACGGAGAAGTTGGAGGGCAGGTCAGTAAGGGCTGGATGTTACAGACAGTGTGGGCTGCAGGTGCTGGACAAGATGACAGACATAAGGACTTTTGTGGCGTTTTGGGGATAGTGGACATAACACTAAGTTTCAAAGACATTTTGGAAAGACATAAGGACAGTGCAGAAGTGAAGGTCCAAATTTGGGGAAGCCCCCTAATCATT
>NW_025215004.1:17284-21258 GCF_004010195.1 Chiloscyllium plagiosum
TTCAGTTGGAATGATGAGGTTCTAGGACATGTAAAGATCAATAAGGAGTAGGTATTAAATGTTTTCACAGGCATAAAAGTGGATAAATCCCCAGAACCCAATGAAATATATCCCAGGCTGCTATGGGAAATAAGGGAGGAGATTGCTGGGGCCCTGGTGGATATATTTACCACTTTGCTGGCCACAGGTGAAGTGCCGAATGACTGGAGGATCGCTATTGTGGTTCCTTTGTTCAAGAAGGGCAGCAGGGATAGGCCAGGTAATTACATAGCAGATGGTCTGGCAGCAGGGGGAGGGACATTTCTGGGAACATTCTGAGGATGCATCAACACTTGAAAAGGCAGGAATCAACTCGGCTGAATCATCACGGATTTTGCAGAGGAAGATACTGTCTGAGGAATTCAGTTGCATTTTTTTTTAAATGGGTCTGAAAATATTGATGAGGGCAGTGCAAATTATCTGGGTTACATGGAGTTTATTAAGGTATTTGACAAGGTCTCACATGGAAGGCTTGTTCAAAAGGGAAGAGCCACTGGGATTCAAGGCAAGTTGGTAAGTTGGATACACAATTGGTGGATCAACCTCTTCGTGTTTGATTTCCTTTCAACAGCAGGTGTACCATAGGGGTCTGTACAGCAACTATTGTTGGTTATTGTCGAATAATAACTTGGATGTGCAAGCAGAAGGAATCATGAATAGGTTTGCAGATGACATGAAAGGTGAGGGTGTTGTCCACAGTGAGGAGGATGGTCTCTAGCGACAGTCTGATGACGATCTGATGATAATCTGATCAGAGTTTAATTCTGATCAATGTGAGGTCATACCCTGTGGTAGGTATGATAAGCGATAAGACATAATGAATGGTTGGTCCTTGTGGAGTACTGAGGAACACAGGGAACTTAGTGGACAAGTCCCGAGACCCTGTAGGTGTCAGCACAGGGAGACATGGTGGGAAAGGTACCTGAGCTGGGAGCAGGAGGTGGGGGGACCCATATCCTGATGTGGTGAATTGTTAGAGCTGCTTGACAGGATATCATCTAATCTTGGAGGGTGTTGGATCTTCAACAGTCGTGAGGCCAGAAAGAAGATTGAGGCTGGTGCACAAGTTAAAGAGAGCAAGTTCAACAGATAAGGCAGGCAAGAACATAGCAGGGAATGGGGAAAAACTGATGATCAAACTACATTTATTTCAATGAAAGAGGCCTGACAGATGAACTCAGGACATGGATTTGAACATGGGACTGGGAGTTTATAGTTATTACAGAAACACAGCTGAGGGAAAGGCAGGACTGGCAACTCATTGTTTCAAGTTAGAGAGACTGCAGGAAGCATCGAAAAGGAGGCAAGAGAGGACGCGTGGTTGTGGGTTTTGATTTCATGTGTCACCACATCAGTGCTTACAGAGAATATACCTGTGGGATTATCCAATGAAGCTACGTTAGTGGAACAGAGAAATAAGAATTGGTCATCACTCTGACACGATTGTCCTATTGACCCCAAATAGTCAGTGGCAGACTGAAGAACAAATATGTCGGGAGGTCTCAGATATTAATCAAATTTAATAGGGCTGTTATGGAATGGGTTTTTAAACTTTCCAAACCTAGTCTGGAACTGCCATTGCCCAGCATTTGCAAGGAAGGAATTTGGTAAGTGCGTTCCAGAAAACTCCCAATTAATGTGTAAATTGCCTGAAAACAGAAATGGGCAAAACCTGACCTCTCCTTGGGAATTAAGGTAGGGAAAGGGACTGAGGCGTTAGTGGGAAAGCATTTTGCTAAAGTGACCAGTTCTACTAGTTTGAAAACAGCTGTGGAAAAGGACAGGCCTGGACCACGAGTTCAAGTTATAAAATGGGGCCAAACCAATCATGATCGTATTGGGCAGGAACTTTCAAAAGGTGATTGCGGAGTCTATTTACAGGGAAAGGGAAGTCTGGCAAGTGAGAATATTTCAAAAGTGAGATAAATTGAGCGATCACCACCAGCATGTTCCTGTTTGTGTGCAGCTCAATGCTGACAGCATTTGTAAACACTGGCTGTCTATTGAAGGTCTGGTCAAGGAAAAGGGGGGCACATGTCAGGTTTCGCCAGCTGGATCAAGGGAATCCCTGAGGATCTCAGGGGCTGTAGGAATATACTTTGGGTAGAAATCAGGAATTCAGAAAGGGAATATGAAATAGCGTCGGCAGGGAAGGATATGGAGAATTCAAAGTGATTGGAAAAATATTAAAAGTAAACGAGTACCTCAGGACAAAATAGCGACCCTTAAAGATCAATGAGGCCATTGATGTGTGAACTGCAGGATACTTACTAAGATCCTAAACAAATTTTTCACGCCAGAACTTACTGTGGACAAAACACTGGGGAACTCAGGGAATTACGTTGGATCACAATTGGAGTTCTCTGCAATTCCAGTCACCTTGCTATAGGAATGATGCTGTGAAACTTGAAAGTGCTCAGAAAAGATTCACAAGATGTTGCCAGGGTTGTTGCAGAATAAGCTGGGGTTATGTTCCCTGGAGAATCAGAGACTGAGGGGTGACCTGACAGAGGTTTATATAAACATGAGGTGTATGGATTGGGTAAACATTCAAGGTCTTTTCCCAGTGGTTGGGGAGTCCAAAACGAGGGGGCATAGGTTTAACTTTCGAGGGGAAAGTTTTAAAAGGGTTTGATGGGACAGCTTTTTCATGCATATAGTGATGCGTGTGTATGGAATGAGCTGAGAGAGAAAGTAACAGAGACAACTGTTACAATTACAACATTTAAAAGATATCCGGATGGGTATATGAATAATAAAGGTTTTGAGGTACATGGGCCAAATGCTGGTAAATCAGATGGATGCATTTAGATCTTCTGGTCAGTATGAATGAGTTGGACTGAAGGCTCTGTTTCCATGCTGTTCATCTCTATGACTTGAAAAGAGTGAATATTATAGAAGAGGTGGTGCTGGAGGTTTTCAACCACAAAGGTATGGAAAGCCCTATGACCTCATTAAGTGTATCACAGGACATTTTGTGATGCTAGGCAAGAAATTGTGGAGCCCCAAGCAAACGTATTTGTACAATTGACAACCATGTGTGATGTGCTGGAAGACTGGATTGTGGAATCGTGGACAGTGAAGGAGGTTTGCTACGATTATAAAGGGACTTGATAATATGGGCGAATGAGCTGAAAAGCTGTCGATGGAATTCAATCTCAATAAATGCGAGGTAATGCATTTGGTAAAACAAACAAGGGAAGAGCTTATACAATTATTGTTCGGGCCTCGGTTAGTTTTGTAGAGCTGAAGGACCTCCGGGTTCAGGTACATAATTCTTGAAGTTTGCATCACAGGATGGATGAGACAGTGCTTGGTGTGCTTGACTATTGCTCAGTCCATTGAGTGTAGGATTTGCAACGTCAGGTTGAGATTGCACAGACATTGGTGAGGCCTCTTCTGCAATACTCTGTCCAGTTCCGGTCGCCCAGTTATAGAGAGGATATTATTAAGCTGCATGGGTTTCAGAAGAGTTTTACCAGGATGTTGCTGGGTATGGAAGGCTTGAGTTCTGGAAAAAAGCCTATCCAGCCAGAGTCTTTTTTCACTGGAGCCTGGAGGATGATAGATGACCTGATGGAAGTTTATGAAAAAGATTAGGTGTATAGATAGAGTTAATGGCAGTTGCCTTCTCCCCAGGATGGGGAGTCGCAAGTGGAGGGGCCGCATGTTTAAGTTGAGAGGAGGGATATGTTCAAAACAAAAACACATGCGGGTAAATTGTTACACAGAGGTTGGTTTGAGTGTGGAAAGAACTTCCTGAGGAAGGGGTGGATGTGGGTACAATTACAATGTTTAAAAGACATTTGGTTAAGTATGGGAATAGGGAAGGGTTAGAGGGATATGGTCCTTCAACAGACAGCTGGGATGAGATTTGTTTGAAATCATGAAGGGTCAGTTTCCACGCTGTTCAACAATGACAAGAATATGGTGTT
>NW_025215004.1:21541-23540 GCF_004010195.1 Chiloscyllium plagiosum
AGTCATTGTTTGTAATTTTATGGATGATCAATTTAATGGTGTAGTGGGGCAATGAATACAGTTATCAAAGGGGATCTCGGCCAACTGAGGCACTGGACCAAGGAATGAAAGATGGAGTTGAATTCAGATGTTGGATTTTGTTAAGTCAAACCAGGGATGACTAACATAGTAAATGGCAGGACCCTGGGCAGTGTTGTCAAACAGAGAGAGACCAAGGGCTACAGTTACATTGTTCCTTGGAAATGGCATCACAGGTGGACTGTGTGGGGAAAGCAGCATTTGGTAGACTTGCCTTCATTGGCCAGCAGTTTGATATATGAGTTGGAGATAATTGTAACATGGTCCAAAATATTTCCCTTGGGCAGAGGAGGCTATGGGGTGAACTTATCAAGGTTTACAAAATCTTGTGGGCCCTGAGTAAGTTGAATAGCCAAGGTTAGATGAGTCCAAAGCTAGAGGGTATAAACGGGAGGTGAGAGAGCAAGGATTTAAAGAGGGAGCTGAGGGGCAAAATTATCCGCAGAGGATGGTGCGTAGACAGAACAGACTGCCAGGGCCACATGGGGAAACAAGAACAATTACAACATGGAAAAGACATTTGGGCAGGTACATGGACAGGAGAACGTTTGAACGAATATGGGCCAAACACAGGCTGAAGCGATTCGTTCAGTTTGGTAAGCCTGGTCAGCACGGACTAGTCAGACTGAAGCTTCTGTTTCCGTGTTGCATGACTGTGTCTCCAGTTATTGGAGGAGGAGACGACTGAGATAAGTCATGTTGTAGACCCTGAAGCAAGTTACAGAGATAGGGATGATACACTGAAATGCAGCACGTTTCAAATATGTGGAGGGACGAAAGGGAAGGGAGGAGGTGACAGGGACTGGAACTGATGTAGGAGTTACACATTTTTGAAGACACTAGTCAAGGAGACATGACATAGATACAGTTTTGGAGAGGGAACGCAGAAGAGAAAGATCCCAGGCAGCATTCCCACCCTCACGTGGGAAGCCTGTTTTCCCCTTTGTTATACTGATGCTCACTAAGACAGCACAGGCCTGGATCGATAACTGTGACACTCCCGATGCTGACTCAGTACAAAGTAAGTTAGATTAGGGGCGGTGATTGAGCCTGGAGTGTGTCTGTACTGTGCTCCCCCTCCAGTGTTGTATCTGTGTCATGTCTTTTTAGCCAATGTTTGGAGCCCTCTCATTGCTCTCTGCTCTGTGCATGTCAGTGATCTTTCCTCACTGCAGGATTTATTGAAGGCTCCAGATGTCCCTGCACTTTGAAAATGGTTGGTTAACCAGAGAAACAATGAGGTGATGGACGAAACACCCAGCATCTGGAAAGGCTACTGAGTCAGGAACTTCCTGAGTACCTACAGGAGACTGAGAGATAGATGGATTGGGAAATTAGACGTATGCAGTGAAGGTTAAACAGGGAGAATGATACTGTATCCCACAGAGATCTGGAAAATACCAGTCTCCATCCTTGGCATGTTCTGCTGTGACCCTCTGGAGTGGAGAATTCTGTTGGCTCAGGATGGAAGTAGCTGCAAGAGTGAGAGACACTGAGTGAGTGAGAGGCAGCAATCAGACCTACACAGTGAGGGAAACCACATAGAGAGATAATGAGTGATATCACCAGAGTTCAGTATGATTTTCAGGATCAAACAAATATGTAGGAAAAACGGGTTTAGCTTCATGACGCACTTCATGATGTATCAGTGCTCAGGGATGAGCAACCGGTGAGCAGGTGAATTGCTGGCCCTGTAGTATTATTGCGAGAGCATGTATGCCAAACCTCAGAGAATGTCCTGTGGAGGCAGGTTTCAATCCCACCATCAGAAATGCAGAAATTTGAAATCAATAACTAAAAGAAAAGGTAATTAACAGTCGATAAATACGTATGAAACCATTGCTGATGTACCCAAACAAAAGCCCAAACACTTGTCCTTTCAAGAAGGACATCTGCCCATCCTCACGTGGTCTGCACGACA
>NW_025215004.1:25738-30471 GCF_004010195.1 Chiloscyllium plagiosum
GGACCCACTCCACCGCTGGTCACATGTCTCCAGTCAGAAAAACAGCATGTCCCCCATCACCCTCTGTCTCCGACCATCAAGCCCAATTTTCTGTCCAGTTGACTAGCTCCTCCTGAATGCCATATCCTTTTACACTGATCTGAGCTTATTACCCAGTTTACCATACGACATGTAGAACACAGAACACTACAGAACAAGACCCTTCGGCCGTGATGATCTGCCAATCTTTTATCCGACCGTAAGATAAAAAAAAAAGTGCCAGGTAGAGTTAATTCAGATAAATGCGAGGTGGTGCATTTTGGGAAAGCAAATCTTAGCAGGACTTATACACTTAATGGTAAGGTCCTAGGGAGTGTTGCTGAACCAAGAGACCTTGAGGTGCAGGTTCATAGCACCTTGAAAGTGGAGTCGCAGATAGATAGGATAATGAAGAAGGCGTTTGGTATGCTTTCGTTTATTGGTCAGAGTATTGAGTACAGGAGTTGGGAGGTCATGTTGCGACAGTACAACACATTGGTTAGGCCACTGTTGTAATATTGCGTGCAATTTTGGTTTCCTTCCTATCGGAAGGATGTTGTGAAACTTGAAATGGTTCAGAATACAGGAGTTGGGAGGTCATGTTGCGACAGTACAACACATTGGTTAGGCCACTGTTGTAATATTGCGTGCAATTTTGGTTTCCTTCCTATCGGAAGGATGTTGTGAAACTTGAAATGGTTCAGAAAAGATTTACAAGGATATTGCCAGGGCTGGAGGATTTGAGCTCAAGGGAGAGGCCGAACAGGCTGGGGGGCTGAGGGGTGACATTATAGAGGTTTACAAAATTATGAGGGGCATGGATAGGGTAAATAGACAAAGTCTTTTACCTGGGGTTGGGGTGTCCAGAACTAGAGGGCATAGGTTATGGATGAAAGGGGAAAGATATAAAAGAGAACTAAGGGGCAACTTTTTCATGCAGAGGGTGGTACGTGTATGGAATGAGCTGCCAGAGAATGTGGTGGAGACTGGTACAATTACAACATTTAAGAGGTATTTGGATGGGTATATGAATAGTAGGGGTTTTGAGCGATATGGACTGGGTGCTGGCAGGTGGGACTAGATTGGGTTGGAATGTCTGGTCGGCATGGACAGGATGGACTGAAGTGTCTGTTTCCATGTTGTCCATCTCTATGACTCTAACTTCCATACCCTTCATTTTATTATTATCCATGTGCATATCCGGAAGTATATTAAATGTCCCTAATACCTCTAATTTTACCACCACCGCTGGCTATGAATAGTAGGGGTTTGGAGCGATATGGACTGGGTGCTGGCAGGTGGGACTAGATTGGGTTGGAATGTCTGGTCGGCATGGACAGGATGGACTGAAGTGTCTGTTTCCATGTTGTACATCTCTATGACTCTAACTTCCATACCCTTCATTTTATTATTATCCATGTGCATATCCGGAAGTATATTAAATGTCCCTAATACCTCTAATTTTACCACCACCGCTGGCAATGCATTCCACTCAGCCACCACTCTGTATATAACGAACCTACCTCTGAAATCTCTCCTTAACCATCCTCTAATCACCCGAATCTTATACCCCCTTGTAATAACGATTTATATGAGGGTAAAAAATATCTCTCTCTAGTCAATCTATCTATGACTCTCATCACCTTGTTCACCTCTGCCAAGTCACCCCTCACCCTTCTTCACTCCAATGAGAAAAGCCTTAGCTCCCTCAAACTTTCGTCATAAGACATGCTCTCCAGTACAGGAAGCACCCTGGTAAATCTCCTCTTTACCATCTCTAACGCTTCCACATCCTTCCTGCAATGAAGGGACCAAGACTGAACACAATATTCCAAGTGGGGTCGAACTAGGGCTCTATAGAGCTGCAGCATAACCTCACAGCTTTAAAACTCAATCCCCAAACTCATGAAATCCCACACAATACATTGCTTTTAACAAGCCAATCAGTTTGGGTGGCTACTTTGAGGGATCTAGAGACTTGGAACCCAAGATCCCTCTCTGTTCCTCCACACTGTCAAAGATCCTGCCTTTAACTCTGTATTCTGCATTCAAATTCAATCTTCAAAATGAATGGCTTCACACTTTTTCCAGATTGAACTCCATCTGCCACTTCTCAGCCCAACTCTGCATCCTGTCAATGTTCCGTTGCAACCTACAACAGCCCTCCACACTATCAAAAACTCCACCAACCTTCGTGTCATTGGGAAACTTACTAACCCCTCTTTCAATCACACATCCAAGTCATTCATAAACTCACAAAGAGCAGAGGTCCTGTAACCTCTCCCTGCAGAAAACCACTGGTCACTGAGCTCCAGGATGAATCCTTTCCATCGATCAACACCCTCTGTCTTCTGTGGGCCAATAATCCTGTATCCAGACAGACTGGTTTCCTAGTACCCCATGCCTCCGTACTTTCTGAATGAGCCATAAAGATGTTTTGTCACATTCTCAAAAGATTCAATAAGGCGTGTAAGGCATGACCTGCCCCTAACAAAACCATGCTGACTATCTCCAATCAAACTATGCTTTTCCAAGGAATAATAAATCCTGTCTCCCAGAGTCATCTCCAATAATCTTCACAACACAGACATAAGACTGACACGTGTGCAATTCCCAGGATTATCCCTATTCCCTTTCCTGAACAAGGGAATAATATTTTCCTGCCTCCAATCATCTGGTCCGACTCCAGTGGACAGTGAGACTGCAAAGGTCATCACCAGGTGCTCAGCAATCCACTCCCTAGCTTCGTGTAGTAACTTCGAACGCATCCAGTCTGGTTCAGCGAATTATCTATCCTTATCTTTTACAAACTTCTCAGCACATCCTCCTTCTTAACATCCGCCTGTTCACGTACATCAGCCTGTTTCACGCTGTCCTCACAAACGACAAAACCCTTCTCAGCAGTGAATACTGAGGCATAGTATTCATTAAGGACCTCCCCTACCTTCTGTGACTCCAGGCACAAGTTCCTTCCACTATCCCTGACCGTCCCTATCCTGACTCTGACCATCCTCTTGTTCGTCGCATAAGTGGAGAATGCCTCACGGTTTTCCTTAATCCTTTCCAACAAAACCAAACCTACACATCCCTGAACACTATGGGTAATTTAGCATGGCTGAGTCACCAAACTGGCACATCTTTGGGCTGTGGTGGGAAACCGGAGCACCTGGAGGAAACCCACAGGGAAAATGCGCAAACTCCACACAGACAGTCGCCTGAGGCTGTAATCGAAATGGAGTCCGTGGTGCTATGAGATAGCAGTACTAACCACTGAGACACCGTGCCAGCCAATGCAAGTCTCTGGAGCCCTGTCTGATCCTTTCTTCCTCAACCGAAAGTAAGCTTCGTTCTTCCTCTTGACTAGATGCTAAAGTCAATGTGGACAACGTTGACTGCTCTGCCTTCATCTATCTTTGCCCACCTCCTCGAAGAGTCAATCCAGTTTGAGAAACATGGTTATCCATGCTGACCATCTCGAATCAACTCTTGCCTTTGTAAATGTAAGGAGCTCCTTTCTCTCAGAATTTCCTCCAACAACTTCCACATCACTGGTCTAACTGGGCTGGAATTTCCTGGCTTTTTCCTGCCGCCCTTAAGCGATGGAACAGCACTAGCCAACCTCCAGTCTTCCAACATCTCACTGTATATCTGTAAGGGGCACTGCTATGTTTTCCCTAGCTTCCCTCAATATTCTAGGATCAACTTAATGAGCTACTGAAGATTGATCTATCTTTATTTGTTTTAAGATTCCAGCAGTTTCTCTTCTCCGGTGAGGATTCTTTCCAAGACATCACTATTTATTTCCCCAAGTTCCCGAGCTTCCATGTCTTTCGCCACAGTAAACACTGACAAGACTATTTTGTCTCATATCTCACCCATCTCCTCTGGTCCACACATGGGTGACGTTATTCATCTTTAAGGGGCCCTATTCTCTACCAATTTACTCTTTAGCCCTTATTGAAACTTGTGTAAAGGCTTCTGGTAATTCAAATACACCATATTCCCCGTACCTCTACACCCCTCCTGCACCCTTACAATTCGGCCATTTATGTTCACACCAACAAATTAAATCTAACAGTCTCAAAAACAAATTCTCGTTTAGCAAATGTGTTTCTAAGTGGCCAGTTATTGTATCTTGACATATTCTTTCTAACAATTCCAGTATGCTCCCGACTTACTGTCAGGCTAACACTGTTTGGTTTCAGACTGGCAGTTGAAAGGGTTGAGGGAGTTCTTGTTTATCAATCTGAAAAAGGTAGCTCACAGGGCCAGCAGGTAATAGAGAAGGCAAATCAAATGCTGGCATTTATTACAGAGGGAATGGTGTCTAAAAACATGGAGGTCTAGCTAAAACTATACAAGGTACAAGTCAGACCATACCTCGAATATTATGAACAGTGTGAGTGCCCGAAGGAAAGATATTTTCGAATTGGAGGCAGTCCAGAGAAGGTTCACTCGGCTGATCCTGGGAATGGAGGGATTTTCTAATTAGAAGAGGTGGAGTAGGTTGAGGTTGAACTCATTGAAGTTTAGATAATGAGAGAGAAATGAAATGAACCATCCGAGATTCTGATGCGGTCTGAACGGGCAGATGCTGGGAAGTTAGTAAATAGAACAGTCGAGCACAGCAACAGGCCCTTCGACCCTTCGTTCCACCACGTTTATACTGTCTGATATACTATTGTAACTCATACCATCTGCCTGCACATGGGTCG
>NW_025215004.1:32499-33947 GCF_004010195.1 Chiloscyllium plagiosum
GGGAGTGGTCTTTACGGAATGCTGTTAGGGGAGGGGAGGGAAATATATCCTTGGTGGTGGGGTCCGTTTGGAGGTAGCGGAAATGACGGCGGATGATGCGCTGTACATGGAGATTGGTGGGGTGGTAGGTGAGTACCAGTGGGGTTCTGTCCTGGTGGCGGTTGGAGGGGCGGGGTTCAAGGGCGGAGGAGCGGGAAGTGGAAGAGATGCGGTGGAGGGCATCGTCGACCACGTCGGGGGGGAAATTGCCGATGTGGCCTCCTCTATATTGGGAGGAAAAGGCAGGAAAGTAGAGTTGAACAGTATCAGATCAGGCATGATCTTACTGAAGGACAGAGCATACTCAATGAGCCAAATGGCCTCATTCTTCTACATCTCATAGTCTAAACACAAACTGAATATATCCTGCATAATGTGTTACTCGAAAAGCCCTGCTGCGCTTTTCGAGTAACACATTTCCAGCTCTGATCTCCAGCATCTGCAGACCTCACTTTCTCCTATAAATATGATATGACGTTATAGAAAACCATCTCACGTGCAATCCAGGATTCTATCCGTTACAGCACTGATAGTCAGGCCATGGAGAATGCCAGGTTTCTGGGTTGGAGACAGTTACACAAATGGGGAGGGTTGCACAAACTGAAAGAGGTTCCTGTGGTCGCGAGGTGTCGGGAATGAGGATGAAATTTAACAAGATAAAGATCAAAGAATTGGAGAAGGATAAGGAGATTACAAATTTTTCATAGCTAAGGAAGGGTTGTAGGAGCTGGAGAAGATTACATAGGTAGGGACCGATGGAGAGGTTAAAGACAAATACATTGACATGGAGGTGGTATTGGTGGGAGGAGCTTACAGGGATAGACAGGACTGTCAGGGTTTACAGGGATGAAGGAATTTAGTATCTGCTGGAGAAAGGTAGGAATTAGTGCGTTAGGGATTGGAGAACCTGACAGAGACAAAAACAGAGGTGTAGTGTGGACGAGAGGAGATTTTAAACAGAGGAAGAATTATCGGGACTGGAGGATATTACAGAGATCACGAATACAGCATGGGTCAGGATTGATGCCTGCGATCCTCTGTGCTGTACCAGTACAGCAGAGGTGAAGGCAGGACCCTCACAAGATGGTTGGAGTGAAGCTTAGAATGTTGCTGTTCCTTGCCCAGCTCTGTATCTATGTCCTGTCTTCCAGGTCTGAATATATAAGTCTACTACCTCCACCCTGTGCTGTTTACTGTGAGTGATCTTACCGGCTGCAGGATTTTCTGAAGGCTCCAGATCTTCCTCTCCATCTCTCTCTGGCTGACCAACCAGCTTCAATGAGGTGATGGATGAGACAGGAGTTAGGATCATCCTGATTACCTGCATGAGAAAGAAATAGACAGAATGGGAAATTAGACTGATGCAATGAGGATAACTCATGCAGAGTGGCACTGAGTCCAGCAGAGAT
>NW_025215004.1:34456-39142 GCF_004010195.1 Chiloscyllium plagiosum
GAAATGTGGACGCATTTGTTAAAGAGATCGCCAGGGATTCTCCTAGCTGGAGGAGTGCAGTAGGAAGAGGAAACGTTGCCAGCGTTTAATCAGATGATCTGAACAGGGAGAGGTGAAGGTACTGGAGGTGATGAGGGTGTTACAGAGCGGGGCAAAGGCCTGAACAATGTTACACAGCCAGGACGGATTGCTGCAACTAGAGCTGTTTGCAGAGGTAGGGATGGACATCTGTATTTTCATTGATTCATTCATGGCCTGAGGCTGTCAACGGATGGACCAGCATACATTGCCCTACTGCTAATTGCCTAGAGACAGCTCAGAGCCAGCCATATAGCTGTGGGACTGGAGTCACATGTGAACCAGACCAGGTAAGAATGTCAGATGTCCCTCTCTAATGGACATACATGAACAAGTTGATTTTTTTCCAGATAATCAACAATGCTTATACAGAGGCCTCATTAATGTCCTGTACAGATATACCATTACATCCCAATTCCTACTCTCAATGCTCTGCCCAATGAAAGGTAACGATCCCAAACGCCTGCTTTGCAACTAACAACAGGGCAATTCCAAACTACTCTTTCAACCATACTACAGCCTTAGTGCACCACCACTTGCCAGACAATGCTGAAAAGAGAGAAAGAAAGAACATAATATAAATGGGCCATAAAAAGTGAATTTCACCAATCACAGTCTCGATTAGATGACCTTTCCCTTCCAATGTCTCCAGGACGAAAATGAAGGAAATGGGAGAAATTCAATAACATATCACATCGAAATTCATTGGAACGATTTTCCCATTGGCCAGAAAACCAAATAACGACGAGTAGAGTCACCGTAGGACTTTGTTTCACAACAGCGATGAAATAACAGTCTCCATTCGGTTCCAGTAAAAGCTCAACTGGCCTGGAACAGCAGAGCTGCTTGCAATTTTAACAAGCCGCAGCGTTGGAGTTGATCTGCAGAAATGGCAGTACTGGGATTCGAACCCACGCCCCTTTCGAGACTGGAACCTGGATCCAGCGCCTTCTGCAGTTGAAGAACAAAGCAGTTTCGACCCGGTTTCAAACTGGGGATCTTTCGCGTAATTTGCGTCTTGAAAACGTAAAAAAAAAGACACGTTTCCAACTCAGTTCCGACACACAATTCCAACTCAGTTGGTATCCATGTGGCTCATGTCCAGGTGTGAACATCTCTGCAGAAGAACAAAGCAGTTTCGACCCGGTTTCAAACTGGCGATCTTTCGCGTAATTGGCGTCTTGAAAACGTAAAAAAAAAAGACACGTTTCCAACTCAGTTCCGACACACAATTCCAACTCAGTTGGTATCCATGTGCTCATGTCCAGGTGTGAACATCTCTAGAGCAAATTGCACAGTTAACGTAAAATGTAGAAACGCATACTCACCAACCTGCACCAAAACCTGTCTTCTGTTATTAAACAGGTACAGACAGAAACACAAGCACACAACCTTCCACCACTATCCTGTCTCCTGCCATTAAGCAGATATATGCAGAAACACACTCAATCGTCTATCATCACGCTGTCTCCTTCCATTAAATAGATATACACAAAAACACAACTCTTCACCAAAATCCTGTTTCTTGCCAGTAATCCGATATACACTAAAACACACAACACAAGCCTCCACCACCACGTTGTCTCACGCTAAGAAACACATAGACAATCATCCACGACCACACTGTCTCCTGCCATTACACAGATCTACACATAAACCCACGCACACGCTCTCACACACACAATGGTCCACCATCACATACTCACCGGCAATAAAACAGGTATAAAAAGAAACACACACATCTCGACACCATCCCCCTGTCTCCTGCCATTAAATAGACATACACAGAAACACACACACACACACAACCCTTCACTACCACATGGTTTTCTGCCGTTAAACAGATATACACAGAAACACACACACACGCACACAACCCTTGACATCCAATTTCTTTCTTGTCATTAAGCAGATATACACAGAAACACACACACACCCCTCCACCACCACATTGTTTTCTGCCATTAAATAGAAACACAGGAACATACGCACACACAATCCTTGACACCCAATTTGTCTCCTGTCATTGAGCAGATATACACAGAAACACACACGCAACCCTCCACCTGTCTCCTGTAATTAAACAGATATGTACAGAAATACACACACAAAACTCCAGCATCACCCTGTCCCCGGCTATTAAACAGTTATACACAGAAACGCACACTCACTATCCTCCACCACCACGCTGTCTGCTGCTATTAAACAGAAATTTACAGAAACATACAGCAATCCTCCACCACCACCCTGTCTTCTTTCATGAAACAGATATACACAGGAACACAAACACACACAACCCTCGATCACCACCATGTCTCCTACGATTATACAGATATACACAGAAACACGCATACACCACCTTCTACCACCACCCTGTCTCCTGCAATTAAACAGACACACACAGAAACACACACATACTACCTCCATCACCACCCTGTCTCCTGCCATTAAACGGATATACACAGAAACACAGACCGATACGTCGCTCTACCACCACCTTGTCTCCTGTCATTAAATAGATATGCACTGAAACACATACACATCTCTCCACCACCACCCTGTCCTCAGCAATTAAATAGATATACACAGAAACACACCCACGCACAACTCTCCACAACCACCCTGTCTCCTGACATTAATCTTGCCATTAAATAGATTTACGCAGAAACACACACACCAGCCTCCTCCACCACCGTGTCCTGAAATTAAATCGATACATACAGAAACATACACACACATTTCCAGCACCACCCTGTCTCCTGTCATTAAGCAGTTAAATACAGAAACACAAACACATCCCTGCTCCACCACTGTCTCCTGTCATTTAACAGTTAGACACAGAAACACGCACGCACACTAACCTCCACCACAACCCTGTCTTCGGCCCTTAAATAGATGCATACAGAAACACACGCACACAACACTCCACGAACACCCTGTCACCTGCTATTAAACGGGTGCACACAGAAATACACCCACAATCCTCCATCACCACCCTGTTTCCTGCCATTAATCAGATATGCACAGAAACACACGCACACAATCCTCCACGATAACCCTGTCTCCTGCTATTTTACAGATATACACAGAAACATCCACACAATCCTCCATCACCACCCTGTCTCCTGCCATTAAACGGATATACACAGAAACACAGACCGATACGTCGCTCTACCACCACCTTGTCTCCTGTCATTAAATAGATATGCACTGAAACACATACACATCTCTCCACCACCACCCTGTCCTCAGCAATTAAATAGATATACACAGAAACACACCCACGCACAACTCTCCACAACCACCCTGTCTCCTGACATTAAACAAATATACACAGAAACACACACACAACCCTCCATCACCACACTGTCTCCTGTCATTTAACAGTTAGACACAGAAACACGCACGCACACTAACCTCCACCACAACCCTGTCTTCGGCCCTTAAATAGATGCATACAGAAACACACGCACACAACACTCCACGAACACCCTGTCACCTGCTATTAAACGGGTGCACACAGAAATACACCCACAATCCTCCATCGCCACCCTGTTTCCTGCCATTAATCAGATATGCACAGAAACACACGCACACAATCCTCCACGATAACCCTGTCTCCTGCTATTTTACAGATATACACAGAAACATCCACACAATCCTCCATCACCACCCTGTCTCCTGCCCTTAAATAAATATACACAGAAACACACACACAATCCTCCAACACCACCTTGTTCTCCTGCTATTGAGCAGAGATATACAGAAATACACACACAACCCTCCACCACCACCCTGTCATCAGTCCTTAAACAGATATACACAGAAACACACACACGCACACAAACCTCCATGACACCCCATCTCCTACCCATAAACAGATATATGCAGTAACACATATACAAATCCCTCCACCACCACCCTGTCTCCTGAAACTAAACATATATACACAGAAACACACACACGCCATCCTCATCCAACACCCTGTCTCCTGCAAATAAACAGATATACACAGAAATATACACGCATAGCTTCAGCACCGCCCTGTCTCCTGCCAATAAACAGATATACACCGAATCATACACGCATATCTTCAGCACCACCCTGTCTCCTGTCATTAAACAGATATACACAGAAACACACATGCACACAACCCTCCACGAACAGCAGTCTGTCTCCTGTCATTAAGCAGATATACACAGAAAAACGCACACAACCCTGCACCACCACCTTATCAACTACCATTTAACAGACTGGCACAAAAGAAAAAGCACATTAAACAGCATGACACAGAAAAAAAAACGCACAGACAATCCTACACCAACACTGTCTCCTGGCATTAAACAGATATACACAGAAACACACACAACCCTCCACCACCACACTGTTCTCGTGCCATTGAGCAGATATACATTGAAATACACACACACAACCCTCGACCATCACCCTGTCTTCTGCCCGAAAACAGATATACACAGAAGCACACACACATACACCACCACCCTGTTTGCTGCCATTAATCAGATATGCACATAAACATACACATACACACACACAATCCTCCCCAATCACACACTCTCCGGTGATTAAACAGATATAAACAGAAAC
>NW_025215004.1:41056-42477 GCF_004010195.1 Chiloscyllium plagiosum
ATTTCTCCTGCCACTAAACAGATATACACAGAAACACACACACACAATCCTCGACCACCACCCTGTCTGCTGATATACACACAAATATGCATATATATACACACAAACACACATGCATCCGTCCACCACCACCCTGTTCTGCTGCCATTTAGCAGATATACACAGAAGTACACACACAGAACCCTCGACCACCATCATGTCTCCTGCCCTGAAACAGATATACACAGAAACACACACATATGCAGAACCCACCACCACCACCCTGTTTGCTGCCAGGAATCAGATATACACATAAACACACACACAGACAACCCTCCACCATCACACTCTCTCCGGCGATTAAACAGATATAAACAGAAACACAAACTCATCTTGACACCATCACCCTGTCTCCTTCCATTAAACAAACATGCACAGAAACACACACAACCATCCACCACAACCCTATCCCCTGCAATTAAACAGATATACCTAGAAATGCACAAACACACAACCGTTAACCACCACCTTGTTTTCTGCCATTAAACAGATATACACAGAAACGTACACACACACAAACACACACAAAATCCCCGACCAACATCTTGTTGCCTGCCATTAAGCAGATATACACAGAAACACACGCACAACCCTCAAGCACCACCACGTCTCTTGCCATAAAACAGATATACGCAGAAACTAACACATACCACCCTTCACCATCAGCCTGTCTCCTGCAATTAAACATATATACACAGAAACACACATACAACCTTCTACGAACACCCTGTGTACTGACCTTAAAAAGATATACACAGAAACTTACACAATCCTCCACCACCACCCTGTCACCTGCCACCTGCCACTAAGCACACAGACACAGAAACACAGACACTCTACCCTCCAACACCACCGTGTCTCCTGCCATTGAATAGAGATACGCATAAACACACACAACCCTCAATGACCATCCTTCCTCCTGCCATTGAACAGGTATAAAAAGAAACACACACACACCATCATGTCTCCTGTCATTAAGCACATATACGCAGAAACACACACAACCCTCCACCACCAACAAGCCACCTGCCATTAAAGTTATACACAGAGAAACACGCACAGAACACCCTCCACCACCACCCTGTCTCTAGCCCTTAAATAGATGTACACATTAACACACACGCACACAACACAATATGACTACCCCGCCTTCTGACATTAAACAGGTAGACACCGAAACCAACGCACACCCCTCCACGACCACCCTGTCTCCTGCCATTGAACAGATATCCACAGAAACACACACACATCCCTCGATGACCACCCTGTTTCCTGCCGTTAATCAGATATACACAGAAACACGCACACACACAAACCTCCACGACCACCCTGCCTCCTGCCATTAAATAGATATTAATGGAAACACACGCACACTCCTCCAC
>NW_025215004.1:43373-44227 GCF_004010195.1 Chiloscyllium plagiosum
AGAGGAAGCACTAAATGAATATTTTTCGACAATATTCACTCTAGAAAACGACAATGTTGTCGAGGAGAATACTGAGATACAGGCTGCTAGACTAGGTGGGATTGAGGTTCCCAAGGAAGAGGTATTAGAAATCCTGCAGAGTGTGAAAATAGATAAGTCCACTGGGTCGGATGGGATTTAGCCTGGGATTCTCTGGAAAGCCAGGGAGGAGGTTGCCGAGCCTTCAGCATTAATCTTTTTTATCGTCATTGTCTACAGGAATAGTGCCAGAAGACTGGAGGAAAGCAAATGTGTTTCCCCTATTCAAGCAGGGGAGTAGAGACAACCTTGGTAATTATAGACCAGTGAGCCTTACTTCAGTTGTTGGTAAAGTGTTGGAAAAGAGATAGGATTTACAATCATCTAGAAAATAACAATATGATAATGGATAGTCAACATGGTTTTGTGAAGGTTATGTCGTTCCGCACAAACCGTATTGAGTTCTTTGAGAAGGTGACCAAACAGGTAGATGAGAGCACACCTGATGATGTGGTGTATATGGATATCAGCAATGCATTTTATAAGGTTCCCCACAGTAGGCTATCGTTCAAAATGCGGAGGATTGGGATTATGGGAGATATAGCAGTTTGGATCAGTAATTGGCTTGCTGAAAGAAGACAGAAGGGTGGTGGTTGATGGGAAATGTTCATCCTGGAGTGCAGTTACTAGTGATGTACCGCAAGGGTCGCTGTTAGGTCTCCTGCTGTTCATCATTTCTTTAAACGACCTGGATGAGGGAGTAGAAGGGTGGGTTAGTACGTTTGCAGACAACACCAAGGTCGGTTGAGTTGTGGATAGTGACGAAAGATGTTTTG
>NW_025215004.1:45075-47129 GCF_004010195.1 Chiloscyllium plagiosum
CATTAAACAGATATGCACAGAAACACACACACAGAAACCTCCACCACCAACGTGTCTCCTACCAATAAGCACTTAGTCACAGAAACACAGACATCTACCCTCCATCATCACCCTGTCTCCTGCCTTTAAAAGGATATATGCAGAAACATCCACATGCACAACAGTCCCTCAACACCCTGCCTCCTGCCATTGGACAGATATACACAATAACATACACACACCAAACTGTCTCGTGCCATTATGTACATTAATACAGAAATACACACGCACACTCACTCAAACCTCCTTCACCACCCTGTCTCCTGTCATCAAACAGTTATATACGGAAATATACACACACAAACTTCCACGAACACCCTGCCTACTGCCCTTCAACAGATATACACAAAAATGCACATGCAAACACAATCCTCCACCACCACCCTATCTCCTGAAATTAAATAGATATACGCAGAAACACACAGACAAGCACAACATTCCATGAACAACGTGTCTCCTGCCATTGAGCAGAGAAATGCAGGAACACACACACAATCCTCCATGACCACCTTGTCTCCTGACACTGAACAGATATACACAGAAACGCACACACCACCACCCTGTCTCCAGCCCTTAAATAGACATACACAGAATCACATGCACACCCCTTCATGACAACCCTATCTCCTGCCATTAAATAGATATACACAGAAACACGCACACACAACCCTCCACCACCGCCCTGTTATCCTTCCATTGAGCAGATATACACAGAAATACACACACACAACCTTCGACCACCACCAGTCTGTCTCCTGTCATTAAGCAGATATATACAGAAAAACACACACAACCCTGCACCACCCCCTATCACGGACCATTAATCAGACATAAACAGACAACCCTCCATCAACACTCTGTTTCCAGGCATTAAACAGATGTACACAGAATTGGCTGGCTGACAGAAGGCAGAGAGTGGCTGTAGATGGAAAATATTCTGCCTAGACGACAATGTTGAGTGGGGTCTCCCAGGGCTCTGTATGTGGGCCTCTGCTCTTTGTAGTTTTTATAAATGATTTGGATGAGGAGGATGAGGGGAGGGTTAGTAAAATTGCAGATGACACAAAGTTTGGAGGCGTCTGCAATAGTATAAAGGGCTACTGCAGGCTGCAGCGCGACATAGGCAGAATGCAGAGCTGGGATGAGAAATGGCAGATTGAGTTCAACCTGGATAAATGCGAAGTGATGCATGTTGGAAGGTAGAACTCGAATGCTGAATATTGGATTAAAGACAGGATTCTTGGCAGTGTGGAGGAGCAGAGGGATTTGGATGTGCAAGTACTAGATCCCTCAAAGTTGCCATACAAGTGGAGAAGGTTGTTAAGAAAGCATATGGTGTTTTGGCTTTCATTAACAGGTGGATAGAGTTTAAGAGCCGTGAGGTTTTGCTGCAGCTCTACAAGTCCCTGGTGAGGCAATACTTGAAATATTTTGTCCAGTTCTGGTCTCCCTACTATAGGAAAGATACAGAGGCTTGGGAGAGGGTGCAAAGAAGGTTTACCAGGATTCTGCTTGGACTGGAGGGCTTGGCGTATGAAAAAAAGGTTGAATAGGCTCGGACATCTCTCTGCAGAGAAGGAAGAAGAGAGGAGACCTGATAGAGGTATACAAAATAATGAGAGGAATAGATAGAGTCAATAGCTAGAGAATTTTCCCCCGGGCAAGATTGACTGGTATGAGAACTCATGTTTTGAAGATATTAGGAGGAAGGTATAAAGGAGATGTCAGAGGGAGGTTTTTTTTAACACAGAGAGCTGTGATTGCATGGAATGCGTTACCAGTGGTAGTGGTGGAAGCAGAGTTATTGGGGACATTTAAGCGACTTCTAGACTTGCACATGGATAGCAGACCCGAAACCCAACATGAGCAAAACGAATGTAGTGTACAAAATACCATGCAAGGACTGCACAAAACACTATATAGGACAAACAGGAAGGCAGCTAACAATCCGCATACATGAACATCAACTAGCCACGAAACGACACGACCAGCTATCCTTAGTAGCCACACACGCA
>NW_025215004.1:48072-49460 GCF_004010195.1 Chiloscyllium plagiosum
AATGGAAGTCGGTTAGCTCAGTTCGCTGACTAACTGGTTTGTGAGAAAAGTGAGACCAACAGCGTGGGATTAATTCTCTCACTGTCTACCCGCCGTTTGATATGATCATGGCTGACCAAACACGTCAATGTCTTTGCCCAGCTCATCCACAACAACCTGTCATACAACGGGATAAAGACAGTTAAGCAATCGAAAATTTTTGTTCATACAGGTAACATGAAACGTATTGCATTCATCAATAATCTTCACCATTCCTACATCCAAGAACATGTTTCACAGTGGGTTTCTGCACGAAATTTGCAGGTTTTGCGGATGAGCAACTGATACTGGTCTGATCATGTTTCAAATGATATGATTCCATAAAAACACACAACCAAGAAGGTAATGAATTTCCTCTGGTCAGTAGCAGGGACAAGAACTCCAGACGACAGGAATTGGCGATGAATCAGCACAACACTCAATGATTCAGCTGAAATTTGAACGAAACTCCAATTCTAGTGCGGTTCAAACCCACAAACATTGAATAGCAAAGTTACCAAATTTGTAGAAATCTAACACGCTTTTCATTAGGCCACAGAGCTGCACTCGCCACAATGTTACTGCACCCAAAGTTGCGGTTGTCGTAGAGAAAATGTCGACTATCACCAGGAGATGCGGAGAGTTTTTCAAGGAGTAGAGCTTTTATTTGCAAACAAAAACAGTGACATGCAGAAAATAAATTTTTGACTCGCCCGAACCTCAGGGTCCATGGCATAGAGTCTTTGAGTCATTGAGATGTGCAGCATCGAAACAGACACTGCTGTCCAACTTATCCATGCCGACGAGATATCCCAACCCAATCTAGTCCCACCTGCCATCACCCGGCCCATATCCCTCCAAACCCTTCCTATACACATGCCTCTCAAATGTTGCAATTGTACGAGCCTCCACCACATCCTCTGGCAGCTCATTCCATTCACGTACCACCCTCTGTGTTAAAAAGTTGCCCCTTAGGTCTCTTTCATATATTACCCCTCTCACACTAAACCTATCCGCTCTAGTTCTGGACTCCCCGACCCCAGGGAAAATATTTTGTCTATTTATCCTTTCCATGCCCCTCATCATTTTATAAACCTCTATAAGGTCACCCCTCAGCTTCCGAAGCTCCAGGGAAAACAGCCCCAGCCTGTTCAGCTTCTCCTTATGGCTCAAATCCTTCAAGCCTGGCAACATCCTTGTAAATCTTTCTGAACCCTTACAGGTTTCACAACATCTTTCAGAAAGGAAGGACACCAGAATTGCACGCAATATTGCAACAGTGGCCTAACCAATGTCCTGTACAGCCGCAACATGACCTCCCAACTCCTGTACTCAACACTCTGACCAAAAAAGGAAAGCATACCAGATGC
>NW_025215004.1:51911-58219 GCF_004010195.1 Chiloscyllium plagiosum
CAGTCCATTCAGATTTTGTTTGCCATTTACCTGAATTGCATACCTTTGCACTGTGGGAAGGAATCGGAGCAGCCAGAGGAAACTCACACAGGAGAGAGAGAGAGAGGAGTGTGCAAATTCCACACAGTCAAAGAAGTTATGAATCGAAGGCGGGTTTCTGGCACTGAAAGGCGCAGTTCTACCCACTGAGCCCTCCCAATATGCAAGCGCCTGTCCTGGTAGCGAATTGAACCCGACCTCACGCAGTGACAGACGGTGGTACTACCCAGGAATTGTATGCAAAAAGAAGCCTATTTGTTAATACTGGAAATTAACATTCGCTTAACTATCCGAACATTTTTTACCATACTTGGCCTATAGCCTTGTATGTCTTGGCATCACAAATTCACATCTGAAAACTTCTGAAAGTTCTGAGGATTTCTGCCTCTGCCACCTTTGCATGCACTAAGTTCCAGATTTCGACCCACCGCTGTTTCAAAACATTTGTCTGCACATTCACTCAAATCTTTCCTCTTCTATCCTTAAATCTATGCCACCCTGCCCCTCCCCCCGTGATCGATCTCACCATCAAAGAGAAACGTTGATTTCAGTGTACGCCATCCATATTACTGATTATTTTATACATTTCAATCATGTTTCCTCTCAATCTCTACAACTCTAAGAAAAACGCCTCCAGTCTGTCCAATTTCTCTTCATAACTGAAACTCTTCTACCCAGACAATATCGTAGTAAATCTCTCCTGCTTCATTTCCAGTGCTATCATATCCGTGCGATATTGCGAATTGCAGAACTGCACACAATAGACAAGACACAGCTTAATGAGCAAGTGAAATAAATGATGTAGAAGTCCACAGACAGAGGTATTTTCGAATAAATGTTCTTTTCATCAGTGCTGCCCTGTATCCTTTTCCAGAGCCTGATGTTCTAATAATCTCTGGTCCATGTGGTAAAAGCTGCTACATGAGAATTTATCTCACAACCATGGTACCGAAATGGATTGATTGGTTTGAAGGTGAGCACGTGGTTCTTCTATGACGGCACAGAGGCGCAAGAAATGCCAAAGCTGTGAGTGCTCCTGGTCAAAGGCGGGGACGAAGAGCATAATTGTTGTATTAGGATACAACACCAGCATTAACCTGCACTGCAGATTGGCTCAGCAGAAGCGTGCTGGAGCCTTCAGCTCAAGGTCGATCAATTGAAAGCATTCTCTGAAATTTTCCTTAACAATGCGCTGTTTTGTTACTTTGACGGTAAGAGCTGTTTTTGATCACATCGTCTCCACATCAGCCTCTTGCTCCCAGTAAACACTCCAGGCCAGCATACATCACTTTCATTCCGACACAGCCACATGTCATATTCTTATTCCCTCTGTGATAATTAGAATTGACAATATCATTCTCTGGATGCAGCAATGTAGCATGAAGTTGACAGAGTAGTGAACAAAGAAGAACAAAGAACAGAGAAAATTTACAGCCCAGAACACGCCTTTTGGACGTCGAAGCCTGAGCTGATCCAAATCCATTGTCTAAACCTATCACCCAATTTCAAAGCATCTGCATCGCTCTGCACTTTTCCTACACATGCATCTGTCCAGGCGCACCTGAAATGAATCTACCATGCCTGCGCCTAATACCTCTGCTGGCAACACGTTCCAGGCACCTATCACTCTCGGTGTAAAATACTTCCAATGACTATCTCTCTTAAACTTTTCAACTTTCACCTTGAACGCGTGACCTCTCATTATTGAATCCCTCACCTTGGGAAAAAGCTTATCCCTATCCACCCTGGCTAAACCCTTCATGATTCTGTAGATGTCGATAAGGTCGCCCTCAATGTCGTTTTTTTTTAATGAAAACAAACGTAACCTACTCAACCTCTCTTCAGAGCTAGCATCTTCCATACCAGGCAACATCCTCATATCCTTCTCTGCACCCTCTCCTACACGTCCACATCGTTTTGGTAATTTGGCAACCAGAACTGTACACAGCATTCTAAATGCGGTTGAACCAAATTCTTGTACAATTTTAGCATGACCTGCTAGCTCTTATACTCAATGCCTAGTCCGATGAAAGCAAGCATGCCATATGACTTCTTGTCCACTCGATCTACCTGTGCAGCCACCTTCAGGGTACAAAGAACCTGAACTTCCACATCTCTCTGCTCAGCAATTTAACCCAAGGCTCTTCCGTTTACCTTATACTTGGCTCTAGAATTAGATTTCCCAAAATGCATCAACTCACATTTGCCTGGATTCAACTCCATCTGCCACTTCTCCGCTCTACTGCCCTATCTATATTCCCCTTCATTCTTTGACAGTCCCCTATGCGTTTTGCTACTCCACCAATCTTCGCGTCATCTGCAAATGTAATGGCGATATTTGAGCTTGCAACCCTTGGAGACTGGAGCATGGCAGCTGCTGGTAATTAGAGTCGATGAATAAAATCTGGAATATAAACCCGCTCAGAGGAAGAGTGACAAAAAGTTTTACTTTGCTGAAAACCCATTCATTCATGTCCCTTCAAAAGAGAAGTCTGCTGTCCTTAACGAGACGTGCCAACATATGACTCCAGACCAACAATAGTACGTTTCACCCATAAATTCTCTCTGACTCAGTTTAAGGAGATTTAAGGATGAACAACAAATGTTGTTCAGACTATGATGGCCACACTCCGTGGGAGAATAAGGAAGGATAAAAAAGATGCATGGATGACGGGGAAAATTGGGAATAGTCTCAGCGTGGTCTCAAATTCAGCTGATTATCCAAACTAAATAGACACAAGGATACCCACGCCTCCATGAAGTCAGGTCCATGGGGGCGGGGCCTGTAGGAAGGGATTCAATTACCCGCTGAAATGTGAACTCACTTGCTCAGTCAGATTGTGGGCAGGTCATTCACCACTCCCAGATGTGAAAAGGAGTCAGTCAGGAGAGCAACCTGCAGAGTTGCCATCAGATTTACAAATGATAGCAAGGGTCCGATTCTGTTGTTATTACAGGTGTTCATCCCATGCAGCAATGAACCATGCTTGGATGACTGATTCCAGTGGAGTACCACTGTATCCTGATGCAGATCAATAATTCAAACTTAGTTGTCGGATTCACATTTAGATGTTTACAGACGATGCAACAATTGGTCTTGTAGGTGGCTGTGATGAATAATATCAGGGATCACAGGGATGTATCAATCAGTTGGAAAGGAAAAACGGCGAATGGAATTGAATCCAAACCAATAAGTGGTAATGAATTTGGAGATTTGAGACAATTGCAGTGAGGATTCTGAGTGGTGTACAGGAACAAAGAGATTTTGGAGTAGATATTGCCAGATCTCTGAAGGTTGTTGGACAGGGAGATCAGTTGTACGAGAGGCTCTTTGTTGACCACAGTCTGAAAATGATATTCGATCTTTAGCAAACGCCAGTTTGGAAACAACTGAAGGAATGAGCACAAGTCTGGTCAATGCGATAATCAACATTTTTCAAAATTGTAAAATAAAAGGTGGAGGACTCGAGTATAACTCTTTGCCCATAAGACCGCTTCACCACTCAATGAATTTACCACTGATTCCTCTCCAAGTCATGCTGGTATGTGCCTTGGAGGGTAATTCATTAATGGTGATGTTTCAGTTCATCTTCAACCTTGTCGTTATAGTCGGTGCAGTCTTTGAGCTTTGAAGGTTCTGTCAACAAAGCCTGGATGACTTACTTCAGGGAATATTCTAGGTGGCGCACTCTACTGCAATTGTGCCTCAGCAGTTAAGGGAATAACTACTCAGGCGTTGAACAATGTACAGTTAAGTGACTGTATTGTCGTGGATGGTGCCCAGTTCCTTCAGTGGTATTTCAACGGCACCCACCGAGGCAAATGGAGAGCGTTCTGTTCAGCATCTGATTTGTGCGTTGCGAACGATGTCGGCTTCACGGAGACAAGGGTTGAGTTAATAATCAAACAAAGTCGACTGACGGACATGTTTTTGTCGTCCAATTCTTTTATGCGCGATCAGGTTCCATTTCTCCTAAATATTAGCTCCCAGGACGATTACATGGAGGAATTCAGTTACAATGAAGCCATTGAATGTCAATAGAATATGATGAGATTCTCATTTGTCAGAGTTATCATTGCTGCATTTGGTCCTTCTGTGGATCAATCCGATTCCAATCGCTTTCTGATTTCAAGTTCCAATTCCCATCTGCGCCTGAAATTTCAACCCATTTCATCACCGAAATTTCTACACCTGTCTTAATAATATGTAAGGATGCTGCAGGGGACAGCAGAGATTTACGAGGATGTTGCCAACTCTGTATAAAATGGACCTTCGTGGAATGATTGGTTAAACTGGGATTATTCTCCTCGAAACAAAGGAGGTGGAGGGGTGCTCTATAATCATATAACACCAATTATACACGTTCACTATTCTTGGAATCTTGACAGGGTAGATACGGGCAGGTGGTTTGCCCCATGCTGTGAGGAGAGCACCAGAGGACATAATCTCAGAATTAGATATTGCCCATTGAATTCAGAAACGAGGAGTCATCTCTTTGCTCAGGGGCCAAACAATCTGCGCCATCAGTGTTGTTGGGTGTTTTCAAACTGTGCCAGATAGTTAATCAGAAAGATGATGAAAATTTGTCGAGGTAAGTGAGCAGAATGGAGTTAAATATTATCAGATCAACCCTGAGTTCGTTGAATGGTGGGGCAGACTCCATTGGCTGAATGGTAAACTTTCACTTGTTTAACATTTTGTCTAACGCCTTATTTTATTCATAAGTGCAGAATTGGGGATGGGATGAAGTGATAGAAAAGGTTTATTGAACAGATCAGACAGATCAGGAAAAAGGATCATTAACTCAGGAAGACGAAATGTACTGTGACCTGGGGATAACAAATGACACTGGGCACAGCACAGGTGGCTGTCTACAGAAGCTGTAAATGCTGAAGAAAGTTGGTAGACCTTATACAATTGGCAAGTCAGTAATCACGCTGGATGATGGATTAGATTAGATTACTTTACAGTGTGGAAACAGGCCCTTCGGCCCAACAACCGACCCGCCGAAGCGTAACCCACCCATACCCCTACATTTACCCCTTACCTAACACTACGGACAATTTAGCATGGCCAATTCACCTGACCTGCACATCTTTGGACTGTGGGAGGAAACCGGAGCACCCGGAGGAAACCCATGCCGACACGGGGAGAACGTGCAAACTCCACACAGTCAGTCGTCTGAGGCGGGAATTGAACCCGGGTGTCTGGCGCTGTGAGGCAGCAGTGCTAACCAATATGCCACTGTGCCGCCCATCGTTGTATGATTCACACACAGCAGAACTTTGTGAAAGAATGAAAGGTTCGTTTCATTGGAGAAGTTTTCTGTGGTTCCAATTCCGAGTCACTGTTTGAAATACTGATCAGATCATTGTGTGAAGGGTTTCCTCCCACAGTCCAAAGATGTGCAGGTCAGGTGAATTGGCCATGCTAAATTGTCCGTAGTGTTATGTAAGGGGTAAATGTAGGGGTATGGGTGGGTCACGCTTCGGCGGGTCGGTGTGGACTTGTTGGGCCGAAGGGCCTGTTTCCACACTGTAAAGTAATCTAATCTAATCCATCCTGAAGAAGGGCTTATGCCCGAAACGTCGATTCTCCTCTTCCCTGGATGCTGCCTGACCTGCTGCGCCTTTCCAGCAACATATTTCCAGCTCTGATCTCCAGCATCTGCAGACCTCACTTTCTCCTCATTGTGTGAAGTGTTAGGTTAAGATACTCATGTGCAACCCCACTGGATAAACTTGTGCTCCCGATCTCTTGTTATTTGGTTCTCTTTCTTTCGATGCAAATTCATAGAAAGACAAGATGGAATGTGAGGCGGAAAGAAAAATGTGTTCTTTCTCATTGCACCAAGTTAATCTCCAATTGAATAGAATGACTGCTCTCACTCTTCATTTCGACTTTAATGTGGTGTTGATTATTTGTGAATCTCCCGTGCAGTGAAGGGCAAGAACAAGATCCTCTATCCAATGTATACCAGAGTGTGAGGTGCCAATAAAAACTGCTGGAAGTTTGTGAAGTTAGCAACCAGAGTGTGACTCGAACCCGTGAATGTGGAGCACAGCCCTATAATAACCCACCACCATAATCGCTCGGTCTCCTCAGCACATTTTGTAGTGGGGTGATATTTCACCTCATCAGGTTACATGTGGTGAAAGTCATGGATGAGAAAGTTCCAGAGCGGAATCGAATCCACGCCATTGTGTTTCTGCTTGCACAGAATTATAATAACAGCAAATTCCAATAAATAGCCATGCTCGACAGAATG
>NW_025215005.1:0-15122 GCF_004010195.1 Chiloscyllium plagiosum
GACATAAAATAGATATAAAATATATAAAAAAAGCAGAAAAACAATGCTAAGGTGATCATAGCTCTGGAAGAGAATGAGGCTTAGAAAATAATAGTGGAGAACCAGGATATGCAGAGGAGTTCAATAAATGCTTAGCATCACTCTTCACAATTGAGGGCACTAATACAATTCTAAAAATACTCAATAATCAAGGCAGGAGAGGAAGGAAATGTAAGAAAATTCACAAAAGAAAAAAACCTAAGGAAACTAATGGGGAAAAAGACTGATAAGTCCCCTGGACCTGATGGGCTGCATCCTAGGAATTTAAATGCAACAGCTATAGAGATAATGGATGCAGTGGTTACAATCTCCCAGGAATTATTAGATTCAGGAAAAGTGACAGAGGATTGGCAACAGCTAATGTAATATTGGTATTCAAAAAGGGATGGAGGCAAGAAAGGGTAACTATACGTTAGTTAGCTTAACATCTGCCTTTGGGAAAATTTTAGAGTCAATTCTGAATAATGTGATAGCAGAGCATTTAGAAATACATGATATGATCAAGCAACATCAGCATGATTTCATGATGGACATCATGGCTGGCAAACAATATTACAGTTCTTTGAGGAGGTAATATGCAGGATAGATAAAAGGAGGATGCAATGTGATTGGTTTTCTATGAAGTATTTGGATGTCACATGTTAGTCTCCCGCAATGAGATATGACATTTTGGTATTGGAGCCATTAGTAGATGATCGGCCAACTTATCAAAACATAGAGTTGGGAAAAGAGGGACATTTTCAGGATGGCGACCTGTAACTAGTGGAATGTCACAGGATCAGTGCTGGGACCACACAATTGCTGACAATATATGAACAAGTTTTGAGAAGATTTGTAGCTCAGGTTAAGATTCTGGATGTAAGTTTGCTTGCTGAGCTAGAAGGTTCATTTTTAGACGTTTTGTCACCATACTTGGTAACATTTTCAGTGAGCCTCTGAATGAAGCACTGGTGGTGTAGCCCACTTTCTATTTGTATGTTTGAGTTTTCTAGGGTTGGTGATATCATTTCCTATGCTGACATCATTTCCTATGGTGATATCATTTCCTGTTCTTTTTCTCAGGGGGGTGGTAAATGGGATCCAAGTCAATGTATTTGTTGATAGAGTTCCATTTGGAATGCCATGCTTCTAGAATTCTCATGCATGTCTCTGATTGGCTTGTCCTAGGATGGATGTGTTGTCCCAGTCGAAGTGGTGTCCTTCATCATCCGTATGTAAGGATACTGGTGAGAGTGGGTCATGTCGTTTTGTGGCTAGTTGATGTTCATGTATCCTGGTGGCTAGTTTTCTGCCTGTTTGTCCAATTTAGCATTTGTTACAGCTCTTGCAAGGTATTTTGTAAATGACATTAGTTTTGCTTGTTGTCTGTATGGGATCTTTCAAGTTCATTAGCTGCTGTTTTAGTGTGTTGCCCACAAACCCACCAACACACTAAAAGTGCAGCTAACGAACTTGAAAGACCCTGTACAGACAACAAGCAAAACTAATGTAGGCCAGACCAGGTAAGGATGGCAGTTTCGTTCCCTAAAGGGCATTAATGAACGATATGATTTTTTTACAACAATTGACAATGGATTCATATTCATTATTAGAGTCTTGATTCCAGATTTTTATCACTGTCAAATTCCACCATCTGCCATGGCAGGATTCTAACTTGAGTCTGCAGGCCATTACCTGGGTCTCTTGATTAACAGTTCAGTGATTATACCAGTAGGCCATCATCTCCCCATTGAGGTTCGAGAATTACACACAGCAAGCATCCAAGTTTAGCAGGTAATAAAGGATGCCAATGGAAGGCTGGCCTTTATTTCAAAAGGAGATCTTGCTAAAACTATCCAAGGTCTGAATCAGACTACAACTAGAAGGCTGTGAACAGTTTTGGCCTTATTATCTAACAGAAAATGTACTGACATTGAAGGCATTCTTGGGAAGGTTGATTGTGGGTATGAAGAGATTTTCTTATGGAGAGAGGTTAGGTAGGTTGACCCTGTACCCAGTTGGAGTTTTGAAGATTGAGGGAAGACTTTATTGAAACATACAAGCGGCTGTTTGCCCGTGTGGGAGAGTGTCAGAGCAGAATATATAACCTGAGAGAAAGCATTGTTCATTTAAGACAAATGTGGAGGGATTATTTTCTTTCAGAGGGTTGTAAATCTGTGTAATTTTTTTATTGCAGAGTGCTGACAAGGTTGGGTTGTTAAGTATATTCAAGGCTGAGACAGGCAGATTTTTAATCAGGAGGGGAATGAAGAGTTGTACGGAAAAGGTGGGAAAGTGGAATTGAGGATTATCAGATCAGTCATGATCTCACTCAATGGTGGGTCAGACCTGATGGGCCAAATGGCCTATTTCTGCTTCTACATCTTATGTGATCCTCATTGGAATTTAAGCACAACTGATTAGGAAGGTAAAATGCAGCTTAGTCTGTATTGGAAGATGATTTGTATACAGGAGCCCTGCTCTTGTTTTGAATTCTAAATATTGAATACTAAGATGGCATCAGAGAGTGGTACCTCTGTACACTTTTCACTGCACACCTGTACTCTTTTACTCAGGTACACATGACAATATAATCTAATTGAAATCTAAAGATGTATGGAACCTTCATTAGAGCACACGCCTGGGCATTGTGTGCAATTTTGTATCCTTACCCGAGGAAGGATGTACCTGCCTAAGACAGAGAGTAGTAGAAGTTCACCGGATTGATTCTTGGGGTGTTAGGATTGTCCTGTGAGGAGAGATTGAGGAGACTGGACCTTTATTCTCAAGTGCTTAGGGGGCCTGAGTTCCAAAGTGAATCTTCTTTGGCAAAGGAAGTGTTTCAAAGACTCCCTGAAGGCTTCCCTCATCGATGTCATCATAGGAGAGACTCTTGCTGGGAAGAAACTGACTTGAAGGAAATTCCTGCCTGAAGGGGCACAATTCTTCAAGAATACCCATTGGCAAGGGGAAGTATGAAAAATAAAAATGGAGCAAGGACCTCAAGGACAAGAACCACTTCCACCTCCTGGAAACACCTGCCAAATGTCGGATTGGAGATATGGCTCTCGGATCAGGCTCATCAACCACGCATGGATCCACGGAACCAAGGATCAATGACATCGAACTTCCTAAGTGGAAAATCAGACTCATTAGCAAGTGATTGCTACTGACAATTCTCTGGAGCATAGAAGAACTGGAGGTGTTTTCACAGACACTGACAAAATTCCTTAAGGTCTTGACCAGGTGGATGTGGATAGGATGTTTTCCTGGCTGGATCGAAAACTAGTAGTTTGCATTCCCTTATTCTCTGATTAAGGAACAAGCCACTTAAGACAGAGATGAGGAGCAACGTTAGATCACATGGAATCCAGGGAGAGCTAGCCAACCGGATACAAAATTGACTTGAAGGTAGGAGATAAAGCGTGATGGTGTTGGAGGGTGCTTTTTTGGATTGGAGGCCCATGATCAGTGATGTACTGCAATGATTGGTGGTGGTCTACTGCTTTTCGTAATTTATATAAATGACTTGGATATGAATATAGGAGGAATAGTAAGTACGTTTGCAGATGACACCGATTAAGGCAGTGTAATGGACAGTGAAGAAGGTTAGCTCAGCGTACAATGGGGCTTTGATCAGATGGGCCAATGTGCTGTGGAGTGGCAGATGGAGCTTAATTAGATAAATGTGAGGTTATGCATTTTTAAGGCAAATCAGGGCAGGACTTGTACACTTCATGGTGGGCCCTGGGGAGTGTCATCGAAAATAGCAGGAAACACAGAAAAAAACACAACCCTGTTCCATTTTGGTGGTTAGCAAGACTCACTTTGTTACTTTGATTCCATCTTCGAAAGAAAATGCAGAAAGAAATCCAGGGTTGATCCCATCATGCCCATCACAAACACAGCACTGTTAACATTTTACAATGCTGACCTTTATAAGGGCTCCCATTCAATGCTGCAGTGTTACTCTCCACTCATCCTCCAGTCAAAGGTTATTGTTGAACTCTCTCTCTCTCTCTCTGCACCTTCTCTGCAGCTGTAACACTGTATTCTGCACTCTGTTCTGCTACCCCGATGCACTTTGTGTGGTAAAATCTGCCTGTCTAACATGCAGAACAACACTTTTCACTATATCTCAGTAAACGTGAGATCAACTAATCAATGCTTTATAGGTTTAAATGAATTGTACTTTCTTCCCTTCTCTATATATTTGCTTATTTGATGTTGTATAGTTTCCTTTATCCTGATTTGACTTCAAGCTGTGTGGTGGACACAAGTCAAAGCTATGTCCAAACTTCATAAAACATACTGGATGCCCAACATAATACGGTCAGAATTTTAGTCTTTGTATGCCATACATAAATACCTTAAAGTTTTACAAAATATAAACTTTTCTTTTCAGGAGCTGTGTGCATGGGCATAAACGACAGTTAATGGGTTTTTTTTGTTTTCCTTTCACTCTAGGTAACTTGCAAATTTTCACTCCTGCCTGCTGATTTTGACTATTTAGGTGCCACATAGAGATTTTAACAAGGTTTTAGCTCAGCGCTGTTACTTCCAGAATAGACAAATTGCAAACATTGGTGGTGGCCCACGGCTTTTCGTAATTTATATAAATGATTTGGATATGCATATAGGAGGAACGGTAAGTAAGTTTGCAGATGGCACCAGTTTTGGTGGTGCAGCGGACAGTGAAGAAGGTTATCTCAGAGGACAATGGGACCTTGATCAGATGGGCCAATGGGCTGAGGGGTGGCAGATGGAGTTTAATTAGATAAATATGAGCTGCTGCATTTTGGTAAGGCAAATCAGAGCAGGACTTATACACTTAATGCTAGGGCTCTGGGGAGTGTTACCAAATAAAGGGACCTGTGGTGCAGGTACATGGTTCCTTGAAAGTGAAGTCAAAGTAGATAGGGTAGCGAAGAATGTGCTTGGCACACTTTCCTTCTTTGGTCAGTGCTTTGAGTAAAGGAGTTGGGAAGTCATGTTACGGATGCACAAGACATTGGTTAGACCACTTTTAGAATACTGCTCTCAATTCTGGTCACTCTGCTATGGAACATTGTCTGCATCTGAAGTTCTTTGACACTGAATGCCAACTTTCAATTTTACTAGATTCTAAATAATTTAAGCAATCCTCTCCACCTTGCAATCGACCTGAGTCTCTGTGAAGTTGAGTATATGTGTTTTTATTCTTTTGACTTTAATTCAGTTAGATATAATAAAAACTAGCCTCTTTTCTTTTTAAACCTTCAAATGAACCTGCACGATCTTGTCCTCTGTGATCACAGCACATAAACAATTAAACATTCATGGAATTGTCAAGTGTATTTGGTTTGAAACAGGAAAACCTCAGGCTATTACATATGGAGTGGGAAAAGAGGGCAAGTTACAGAAGAAAATGTTGATCGATTTTAGTCTTTAAAAGGATAGTTTAAGACTCCGAGTCTCCATTGTGTGACAAAACACTTTCTTAATTTCAGTCCCGAATGGCCAAGCACTAGTTTGAACACTGCCAGCTTGAAACCCATCACCAGATGAAACAGCTCCTGTGTATCTACTTTAGTGAGTCTTGAATCATATTAACCATGTCTGCTGACACTAACAATCATATGTCAATGCTAACTGTGCATGCTCATCTCTGATAAACTGTGTATATGCATAATATGGAGCCAATTTGTTTTTTTAAATGTACTTTATTTAACCTTGTTTTTCTATCTACTGACCTTCTTTCATTTGGGATGTCAGTTAGCTCAGTTGGCTGCACAATCAGTTCATGATGGTAAGGGATGCCAACAGCATGGATTCAATTCCCATCAGTGGTTTGAGGTTACCATGAAAGATTCTCCTTCTCAACCTCTCCCCTTGCCTGAGGTGTGGTGACCCTCAGGTTAAATCACCATTAGTTGCTTCTCTCTAATGAGAGTGCAGCTCTATGATCTGGTAAGACTAAGATGAATTTACCTTTCTACTCTTTCATTTCACATTTTTTGGTTTCAGTTTTAGTTGTTTGTCAGGTTGTTTTTATGCCACTTTATTTAAATATATTTGAAAGACTTTGCTGCTACAAGTTTACGAAGACCAATGTCCTACTTTAGCCCTCACTATCATTAAATGACTCTGCTCCATATCCCACAGAAGACCAAGAGATTTTAGAAAAATTGATTTCCACAATGGAAAGTCAGCAAGAGGAGTTGATGATCCGGGCAAGGTGATGTTAATTCAGAATAACATCACTTTCTTGGTGCTCCCTGATGAATCTGATGGTGTCGGTACATCAGGAATTCCTGGTTTGCATTCAGGAAACGTCAACATTTTTCTCAAAACGATGAGCCCACTTTGACAATAGTTTGCCGCTGGAGTACTAAGTTTAAGCAAGGGCTGAAGATGGCCCCCTAAAAAAACCTGTAACCTTAGCGCATGCACTAATGATTTCCAAAATGAGAGAAGACCTCATTAGAATGTCCACATCTTGCATTCACTTTTGCTGACCCTGATGCAGTTCAATTAACACATCGCTGCAGCAGCTTCCATTGTAACTCGATAATCACTGGGTAACTTGCTAAAAATTAAACAGCTAAACGCGGCAATTCTAACATAAACTGTGATTCCTATTTAAATACAAAGTTGCATTTCTGTTCTTTGATATTTCGACCACCCGCAGTGGATTGTGATAAAAACAGACTCTGGGAAATTGAGTCAGCTTTTTGACACAGAGCATTGCCTGCTGGGAATCTCCTATAAAAATATCGGTAAATAATTCTGAGTTTTTCCAAAGCAGTGGAGAGCGCTTATTTAAAATGCACTGGAATCAGAAATCCAGATCAATAAAACTGGATGAATTCGCATTGGCTTTCACATTTTTGATATTCCTGTGTGAAACTGACAGTCAAAGGAAAATTCTGCAGCTTCTAGAAATCTGAAACAAACTCAGATGAATGCTGGAGAAACTCAGCAGTATCTATGAAGAAAGAAACAGAATGAACATTTTGAGTTTAGTGTGGCTCTACTCCAGAACTGAACTGCTGTGCATTGCTAGCTGTATAATGATAAATGGGGTGACCTGTTCCCCAACACCCAGCAAGTTTGCAAAGGCAGTTACTGACCAAACAGCTTGCTAAACAGATTGGCATGCATATCTTGGGAATTGTGAGAAAGGGAGAGACTGGCGGGGACAAGCGGCACTGCAAAAAACAACCGTCGAGATTACTTTGTGTGGAAACAGGCCTTTCGGCCCAACAAGTCCACACCGACCCTCCGAAAAGCAACCCACCCAGATCCATTCCCCTACACCTAACACTACGAGCAATTTAGCATGGCCAATTCACCTAACCTGCACATTTTTGGACTGTAGGAGGAAACTGGAGCAAACCCGCACAGAGAGAATGTGCAAGCTCCACACAGACAGTTGCCTGAGGCAGGAATTGAACCCTGTGATGCAGCGGTGCTAACCACTGTGCCACCGTGCCACCCTAAATCTGCATTTGACCATTGTGATTTTCACATGTACAATTTCTCAACATTCTCAAAAGATGTAAACTTCCTTGAAACACCTCTGCTTTCTTCTCGTGCAACAACAGCACAGATCTGTTTTTCAAACCAAATGAAGCATGAAAGCAAATGAATGGTCCCCGTTTTGTTTAGTACATCTCTCTTGCTGGAAATATTAACATCTTAAAGACTGATAGAAAGCTTTGAGGCAAAAGATGAGTGTACAATAACATTGCCAGGTTGAATAATAGGGGGTTCAGGCATATCATTCTTCAATGTTATTTGTGGCAGTTTTTACAAAGCTTTCAATTCTCAGCAGAGTATTATTTAACCAGCACAGTGGCTGCCTCACAGCACCAGGGACCCGGGTTTGATTCCAGCCTCAGGTGACTGTCTGTGTGGAGTTTGCACATTCATCCCATGTCTGCATGGCTTTCCTCCCACAGTCCAAAGACATGCAGGTCAGGTGAATTGGCCATGCTAAATTGCCCATAGTGTTAGGTGCATTAGCCAGGGGTAAATATGGGTCTGTGTGGGTTACTGTTCAGAGGGTCAGCATGGACTCGTTGGGCCAAATGGCCTGTTTCCATACTGTAGGGAATCTAATCAACCACACCTTTTGTTTTAAGGTTAAAATACAACAGCTTTGAACAATAAAACCAACATATCGGAACAAAGTTAATTGATGCAGAAAGTTGGACTGAATTCAGTCAAATTCACTCAAACAGAAGCTTTAATTAGTGAATAAAGCATACAGTCCAAAGACGTGCAGGTCAGGTGAATTGGCCATGCTAAATTGCCCATAGTGTTAGGTGCATTAGCCAGGGGTAAATATGGGTCTGTGTGGGTTACTGTTCAGAGGGTCAGCATGGACTCGTTGGGCCAAATGACCTGTTTCCATACTGTAGGGAATCTAATCAACCACACCTTTTGTTTTAAGGTTAAAATACAACAGCTTTGAACAATAAAACCAACATATCGGAACAAAGTTAATTGATGCAGAAAGTTGGACTGAATTCAGTCAAATTCACTCAAACAGAAGCTTTAATTAGTGAATAAAGCATACAGTTTCAAAATATTAACAGACAGATGCGTCAATACATACATTAATATACATATTAACTTGATACATTTTCTATATTGTATTCATTTAGAATCCTGTAACAGTAATTAATGACAGTTTCTAATATGTTAGCTCATTTTTATAAATGAACTCATATTCTGAGTGGATGAATTTGCAGAACTGTAGCTGGGATGCTGCAGCAAAATTACAGCACAGTCCATTCTGCATGATTCACCTCCCAGGATAAATGATGTAGAGCAACATACATGTTTAATGAAAAGATGATGCTCCAGATTGGATTCAGGCTGTTTAAATTGTTAGCATCATTGATGTATTATTTCATTTGTGCAATATCGGCAAGATTCAGAGGCACACTTCGTGAAACAATTTCCTGTAGCACAAATGCCCATTTATTTAGAATCGTGCTGGTGGTTGCTTGCGACCGTGGTAATTCAGGGGGTGGGGAGTGGTGGTGTAATAGCAATGTCACTGAAACAGGTTCAAATCCTTTGGCAGCTGTTTAACCTTAATTAATAAAATCTGGAATTGCAAGTTACTCATAATAACGGTGCCCATCGTTGATTATAGTAAAGACCCATCTGGTTCACTAACACCCTTTAGAGAAGGACACCTGCCACCCTTTAGAGAAGGAGACCTGCCATCCTTACCTGGTCTGGCCAACATATGACTCCAGGTCCATTCTAATGTGATTGACTCTTTGCTGCCCCTTGAAATGACCAAGACAGCCACTGGATACTAGGGCAGTAAGGATGGACAACAAATGTTGGCCTAGATCCAATCACACAGGATCAATGTGGGTTTCACCAGTTTCCCCATTTCCCCTCACCCCCCACCTTATCCCAGATCCAACCTTCCAACTTGGCACCACCCTCATGACCTGTCCCACCTGTCAATCTTCCTTCCCATTTATCCACTCCACTCTCCTCTCTGACCTATCACTTTCACCCCCACCTTCATCTACCTGTCGCATTCCCAGCTACCTTGCTCCTGCAGCCTCAGCTCCGTCCCATTTATCTCTCAGCCCCTTTGCCCTCCTGCCCAAACCTCCCCCCACCCTAACGTTCCTGATGAAGTGCTTATGCTCAAAGCATCGATTTTCCTGCTCCTTGGATGCTGCCTGACCTGCTGTGCTTTTCCAGCACCACACTCTTTGACTCTGATCTTCAGCATATGCAGTCCTCACTTTCTCCTCGATTGTGATATCCATGACCCGTGAATGAATTAAAAAAAAGTGAGTATTAAAATACTTTAGAAATCGGGCTCCAGAATGAGACAACTATTGCGGGGAGGCTTATTTTGAAAAATAACCCTTCATTGGTCTAACTAAAACCAATAGTCATAGAGTCACTCAGCATGAAAACAGAACTGTCAGTCCAACTTGTACCTGCCAACCAAGTTTCCCGAGCTTCCATTTGCCTGCATTTGGCCCATTTTCTTGGAAACCTTCTCTATTCAGGGACCTGTCCAAATGTCTTTTAAACGTTGTAACTGTACCTGCATCTCCCACTTCATCTGACTGTTCATTCTATATGCATCACCGTCTGTGTGAAAATGTTACCCCTCAGGTGCCTTTTAAATCTTTCTTCTCTCGCCTTAAACCTATGCCCCCTAGTTTTGGACTCACCCTACTGTAGGGAAAAGTCCTTAGCAAATCACTTTATTCATGTCCCTCATGATTTTATAAACCTCTACAAGATCACCCCTCAGCCTCCCATGTTCCAGGGGAAAATGCCCCAGCCTGTCCCCATACCTCAAACCCTCCAGTCGCGGTAACATTATTGTTTCAAGACTTAGAGAGAAAGTGACTCCTCTGGTGAAATAATTAAGGATGTTTTGTTTTTATTTATTCACAAGATTTGGGTGTTGGTGGCTAGGCCATCCCTAATTGCTCACAGGGCAGTTAAGAAGTGGGCCAGATCAGGCAAGAATGGCAGTTCCTTTCCCAAAACAATGTTATTTGATTTTATTTTATTTGAATTTTTTTAACGTCAAGTGTACCTAAGTACAGTGAAAAGCTTTGTTTATGAGCAGTACAGGCAGATCGTAGTAAGCAAGGACATCCAGATCATAGGGTGAAAATACAGAGGCATACAGATTACATTGCACAGGCTGTGCACTAAGCAAGGTCAACATTAGCAAGATCAACAATTATTTTGAAGTCAGAGAGTCCATTTATCAGTCTAATAAAGACTGGAAAGAAGCTGTTGCTGAACCTGCTGGTGCGTGTATTCAGGCTTTTGTACCTTCTGCCTAACGGAAGGCATCGTAGGAGAGCATTACCAGGGTGGGAGGGGCCTTTGGTGATGTTAGCAGCCATTCCATGGCAACAAGAAGTGTAAATTGAATCCATGGATGGGAGGTTTGCTTCTGTGATGGTCTGGGCTGTGCACACAATCTTCTGTAGCTTCTTACAGTCCCTGGGTATAGCAGTTGCCTTACCAGGCTGTTATGCACCCGGACAGTATGCTTTCAGTGGGACATCTGTAGAAATCGATGAGGGTCCTTATGGGTATCCTGAATTTCTGAGTCTTCTTGACCATTGCATCTAATGGAGATACAAAGTGGGACTTTCCAACAATCAATTCTGAGATCATTATGAGATTCCAATTCTAGATTTTGATTGAATTCAAATTCCACATCTGTCAACACTGGGATTCAAACCAGAGCATTGCTTTGGTCTCTGGATGAATAATCTACTAATAGCGATGAAGGCCATTAGTTGCCATGTGTATGTCAACTATATGGAAGCAGAGTGCTTTAATAAAGATGAATCATTTCTGGTAACACCCACCTTATCAGGCAGCATCTACGGAGAGAAAAGGTCAGGGTATCATGACCTTTTGTCAGAATGTACATCAGGAACATCGCGTCAGCTTGAAATGTGAGCTCTATTTCTCTCCACAGATCTTGCCTGACAAGCTGGGCATTTCCAGCAATTTTTGGCATTCAATTAAGATCTCCATCATAGCACTTTACTTTCGTAAAAGGACAGCGCTGTTACTTCTGGATAGCAATTGAGATAAACAAACATGATTTTACTAAATGATGCTTATTAAGCATGAAAGTGATTAGCTTTGTGAAATAGTGAAGTGGAATTATTTCATGAAACTTCATTCAAGCTTTTCTGTAAGGAATTGTAGTCACACTGATAATGATTGCTTTAGGATCTGAAAATAGGATTGTAGAGTATGAGGATCAAATACAGTAGCTGTCAAGATTATTCTTTTGATTCCTGCTCACCCAGAAGCATTTTCTGTTCCATTGGCTGTGGGATCAGTTGGAGACTGTACCACAGTTGTCTGCTTAATAGTTAGGAATCCTGGTTTCCATAATAAAAGGGGATAATTGCCAAACACAGTTTGGTACTTTGGGAACTTTTACCTGGCCATGCGTTGTTGGTGTTGATGAGCAGGGTGGAGTATGGCATTGAGGTTCAGTCTTATACTCTAAGTGTTGCTCTCAGACCAGATGGTCACTACTCTGAGTCAGCTGCATCTTTCTCTTTTGGCCTTATCTCAGAGTGACCCACTGCTGGACTTTTTTGTAAAATATATTCATCTGTGGGATGTGGGTGTTGCCTGGCTGGGCCAGCATTTATTTCCTATCCCTAGTTGCCCCTTGAGAAGGTGGTGGTGAGCTGGCTTCTTGAACCGCTGCAGTCCACCTGCTGTGGGTTGACCCACAAAGACATTCAGGAAGGAATTCCAGGATCTTGACCCAGCGAAGGTGAAGGAAAGGCGATACATTTTGAAGTCAGGATGGTGAATGGCTTGGAGGGGAACTTGAAGGTGATGGTGTTCCCATGTATCTGCTGTCCTTCTCAATGGAAATGGTCATGGGTTTGGAAGATGTTGTCTGAGGATCTTTGGTGAATTGCATCTTGTAGATAGTACACACTGTTGCAAATGAGCATTGGTGGTGGAGGGAGTGGATGGAGTGCCAACCAAGCGGGTACTTTGTTCTGAGTGGTGTCACGTTTCTTGAGTGTTGTTGGAGCTGCAACCATAACATTCCAGACATGTTCCCTACTCCCCCCACCTCATCCCAGGGATCCAACCCTCCAACTTGGCACTGCCTCTTGATCTGTCCCAAATGTCCATCTTCCTTCCCACCTATCCGGTTCACCCTCCACATTGACCTATCACAATCACTTCCTACCTGCAACCACCTATCGCCATCGCACTTACCTTCCCTCCCAGCCCCACCACCACACCCCTATTTTTCTCTCAGCCCCATTTTCCCTTGACATTCCCGATGAAGGGCTTGTGCTTTCCTGCTCCTCGGATGCTGCCTGACCTGCTGTGCTTTTCCAATGCCACGCATTTCAAATCTGACTCTCCAGCATCTGCAGTCCTCACTTTCTCCTCCTAGTGCCTTGTAGATGGTGGACAGGATTTGGGGAGTCAGGAGGTGAGTTACCTGCCACAGTATTCCTAGCCTCTGACCAGCTCTTGTAGTCACTGTGTTTATGTGGTGAGAGCTGTTGAGTTTCTGGTCAATGATAACCCCCAAGATGTTAATAATGTGAGATTCAATGATACAGTAATTCAACAATCAAATCAGTGACTTTCAGGAGTTCCAATAGTTTATCCATGCATTAATCAATAGAATGTTGATCTTGGTCTTATAGCTCTCTAATGCAGGTTATTTCACCCTCTCTTCTCAGAGCTCTCCATAGCATGTGATTGATTACAGCAGAGTGACAGCGTTCAGGTGCACACTATTTGGTCATTAACACATGTAATGTTATTATTCCATACCCACTTTGCTTTGTGCTAAGTACTGCAAGATTGCAGACTGATGCCAAGCTGTCTTTGAGAAGCGTCCTGGCATTTATTAGCCCAAAAGGGAGGTGGGAGAAGTGCACTGAGGGAGTGCTTTGATCTGGTGTTAAGTCCATTACGCGAATGGAGTCTCCGAAGGTTATCCCACCCAGGCTCACCGCCCCCTACCCTATATTTCCCATGGCTAACCCACCCAACCTGCACATCCCTGAACACAATGGGCAACTTAGCATGGCCAATGCACATTTTTGGACTGTGGGAAGAAACCGGAGCAGCCAGAGGAAACCCACGCAGACACGGGGAGAATGTACAAACTCCACATAGACCAAGAGTGGAATCGAACCCAGGTCCCTGACACTGTGAGGAAGTAGTGCTAACTACTGAGCCACCATGCCACCCACAACTCATTTTAGAGTCTACTTTGCAGGGAGGAAGGGAAATAATTTTGTAGAGATTAGAGCCAATTACATGTGCTTGCATAAGGGTGGTGCCAAAACTGGAAGTTTGTAAATATAAAGGCTGGAGCTTGACTCTTTCTAAGACAAGGACAGAGCGATGATCCTAATGATGAATCTTTAAAATAGTAAAGGCAAGGTAACTGTGGCGATAATTATTCCACTTCTTGGCAAGTCTAAAGCTAGGGAGCTATTGATGCAAAGACAATGGGAAATTCAGGAGAAATCTGTCCCCTCAGAGAGTAGTGAGAGTTTGGGGACTGTTACCATAAGTTGAAGTGAATCAGACAAGGGAAGTTGAAATACACACTGGGAAAGGAATAGAGGGATTCTCTCAGAAGATACGTGAAAACAGAATCAGAGCATGCATAAACACTGGCACACACCGTTGGGTCTAAACAATCAGTTTCTAGACTGTACATTCAATGTGATTTATTTCTGCTTTTGGGACGGTTTACGTGAATATGCAAATGTTGAGCAACAATTAGTGAACATTGGTGGGCGGCACGGTGGCACAGTGGTTAGCACTGCTGCCTCACAGCGCCTGAGACCTCAGGCGACTGACTGTGTGGAGTTTACACATTCTCCCCGTGTCTGCGTGGGTTTCCTCCGGGTGTTCCGGTTTCCTCCCACAGTCCAAAAAAATATGCAGGTTAGGTGAATTGGCCACGCTAAATTGCCCGTAGTGTTAGATGCAGAGGTAAATGCAGGGGAATGGGTATGGGTGGGTGCGCTTCGGCGGGTCGGTGTGGACTTGTTGGGCCGAAGGGCCTGTTTCCACACTGTAAGTAATCTAATCTAAACATTCTGCTTCTGACCTTCTGATGGAGGGAAGGTCATTGACAAAGCAGTTGAAGATGGTTGGGCTGAGGACACTACCTTGAAGAACTCCTGCAGAGATGTCCTGGAGCTGAGATGACTGACCTCCACCAACCAGGACCATCTTCCTATGTCCCAGGTATGACTCTAATCGTTGGAGTGGTTGCCCCCTGTTGCCCATTGATTCCAGTTTTTCCAGGGCTCCTTGATGCCATGCTCACCTCCACTACCAGGACCATCTTCCTATGTCCCAGGTATGACTCTAATCATTGGAGTGGTTGCCCCCTGTTGCCCATTGATTCCAGTTTTTCCAGGGCTCCTTGATGCCATGCTCGGTCAATTCCAACCTAGATGTCAAGGACTGTCACTCTCACTTCACCTCATCTCTTATGCAACATCTTGAGACAACCGATCCAACCAACGTAACAGGAAGGTTTTAAATCCACAGTGTTATTCTCAACTTTC
>NW_025215005.1:26389-40420 GCF_004010195.1 Chiloscyllium plagiosum
TCTGTCCAGGTCATTCAGGATTCTGCAAGTTTCAATTAGATCCGCCCACATTCTTCTAATATCCATTAAACCCAAAATCCTGAAAGTCCTCATATGTATAGCTTTTCATTCCTGGGACAATTCTCGTGAAGTTTACATTTAAAAAAGTACACTTCAGACTGTCAGTACCATTTCGATCAGTAACCTCTGCCTGTTTATTGTTGGTCTTATCTGTACTGGTGTTAGTCTCCAACTCTTCCTCAGTCACTGCCCTTGTGGACCTTTTTTGTCGGGTTCCCATTCCTCCACCACACTAGTTTAAACCTTCCTGAGTTGCAATATCAAACCTACCTGCCAGGAGATTGGCGCCAGTTCTGGTGCATCTCGTCCTTCTTGTGTCGGGGCTACCGACCCATTGATCCACATATCGGAAGCACTACCTCGTCTACCAGCTCTTTGACCATGTATATAACTGCACTACTCTACAGTTCTTAACCTCACTGCAATGTGGCATATTCGAGTCTGTCCAAAATCTATATATATTTTAAGCATAACTCTGCCAAGACCCCTTTTTTCAATGGTTAGATTTAATAATATAAATTAAATGTGACCTCAAAATCATGAAACAAGATTCCATTGAATCATTCAATGATGACAAGATCTGATTATGTCAACTCCACGAAAACTGTTTGACAAGATATATCTATTGAATATCGATTTGCAGATGGACAAGGCAAAAAAAAAAACAGAAGTTAATCTATAAGACCAGAAAATATCAGAGCAGGGATGCCATTCAACCCGTTTCCTCTGCTTTGCTGTTCAATGAGATTTTAGCTATTCTGTTCATTTCATCGGCAGGATCTTTATCCAGCATCACTAGCGGGTCAGAAAGTGCCCAGTGACTTTGCGAGCACAGCCCGAAGTAAGGAGTATCCAGCGATAGGCGATGGGTTATGGGGAGTCCTAAGAGTGGCACAAGACAAGACTGTATGCAGTGACGAATTGACTGGGGGTCTGAGTGAGATGAAGTGGGAGACGATGGACGTTGCACTCACGTAAATGGCTGGGAAAGATTCCCAAACGCCCAAACCAGCCTGAGCATCCGGACCGCATTTACAACAAACGAGTGGCATTTGCCGCATTTCTCCATCGACCAAAAGCAATAATACTGCAAATGGCCGAAACCTGAAACACATACAAAGACATAGTGTGGAGAGAGCAAAAGAGTTAATGCTTCGAATGCAGGCATGGGAAGAAAGCACGAACTCCACACAGACAGGCACCTGGGAATGGAAATCCAAGCAGGTCCTTGGCGCTGTGAGGCAGCAGTGCTGTGTCAACATGCCAGCCCATGATGGTTCATAGGATTCGTCTAGGTTCATGCTTGTTGTCGACAGTCAGTTCAGTGGAACACTTTCATTCGGTCTGCGTAAGATTGGGAACGTTTTACAAAGCAGCAGATGGTAATTAAAAAGCAATAAGATGGAGAATATGAAATATGTAAGGTAGTTCACTATCGAAAATGAGATTGCAGGGGTTTGGTTAACTTATATAAAAGGAAGGGGAAAAAGTGAATATTGGATGATTAGAACATGAGGCTGTCTATGGAGAAACGGAGAACGAACAATTCGTGGATGAACTGAATAGGTACTTTGCATCAGTCTTCAGAATGGAAGACACTAGTTTTATTTCAGAATCTCAAGAGAGTCAAGGCTAGAAATAAGTGTAGTGATCTGCACTGAGAAGAAGGTGCTGGGGAAGCTGGAATGTTCAAAGATGGGTAAATAATAAAGACTGGAAAGATGACAACATAATGTTCTGAAGGATATATCGGAGGAGATTGTAGAGGTTTTCGTGAATTTTCAGGAATACCTCGCCTGGTAGAATCTCAAAAAACTGGAAAATGGGTAATGCAAAATCTCTGAGTAGGTAAGGATGGAAAAGGAACAAATAATTATAGGTCGCTTAGCCTGTCATCGGTCATTACTCGGGTATTAAGTCCATTATTAACGTTGAGATTTCAGATACCTTGAAGGTGCATGGTAAAATAGGGCTGAATCTGCATGTCTTAGTCACGTAGAGGTCCTGCGTGACAAGTCTGTCAGATGTTTTCAGAAAATAATGAGCAGGTTTGACAATGTAGGGCTGAGATTTGAGTGGCTAATAGAAGGTCTGTTAAATTTGATTCTGTGTTAACTGAATATTGTCAATTTATTCGTTACAACTTGCATAGGTGATAATACAAAAGCAGTTGAAAATGTAAAAACAATCAAATACAAAACTGATTAAATAAAATAAGAATGGAGGGTCAGGTTATGTGTTGCTTCTTTATGATGTGGGAGCTGGTGGACCCCATTGTCGTTCCCAGTTAACATATCTGGGTGAGTGTTGGTTGCTGGATGAAATCTGGCTCAGAGTCGTTGGGATGGAGTCTGACCTTTAGAAATTGTGACACATCAGGAAGGAGAGTGATCTTGATGTTGGTGCAGGAGACAGTCACACTCCTTAGACTATCCAACTTAAATTTAGCGAAATGGAGGGAGTGGCTGTGAATCAGGAAGGGAGAGGGATCCAGGGTAGCATTGCGGGAGCCTGAGTGCCTAATCTTGTTTATGAGGTTTTCTCCCTGTGTGGACAGGAATGGGGATGAGCAGGAGAATGAGCTGCCTGACTGCTGCACTGTGGATACAGCGAGCCAGTCAAGTTGGGGAAGAGAAGAGAAATGTTGTTGTAATCGGGGAGAGCATACTTAGAGGCAATGACACCTTTCTCTTGGCGTGTTTTGAGAAGATTTGTAGCTCAGATTGGGGTTCTGCATGCAAGTTTGCTCGCTGAACTGGAAGCTTCATTTTCAGACGTTACATTACCATACTAGTTAATATTTTCAGTGAGCCTCCAGACGAAGCTTCGTCCGGTGGCTGACTGAAGATGTTACCTCGTATGGTGATGAAAGGTCTTAAAATGAACCTTTCAGCTCAGCGAGCAAACTTACATCCGTACCCCTTTCCCTGTTACCATGATCGAGAATGCTGAAGGTTATGTTGCCTGTCTGGTGCTTGGGTTCGGGATATCTCAGAGGGACTTGGAGTGGTAGGGTCCACGTAGACACCAACGACAGAGATTAAAACGACGGTAGAGTTTCTGCTGAATGATATGAACGTCTAGGAGTTAAGTTAAAAGCAGAGCCAAACATGTAATAACCTCTGGATTACTACCTGAGCCACAAGCTAGTTGGCACAGTGTGAACAAGAAAAAGCAGATAAATGCGTGGCTCAATAATTGTCATGGAAAAATCGGTTTGAATTCTTGGGAGAAAGGCACCCGTACTGGGGAAGTAAGGTCCTGTTACATAAGGATGGTCTTTGTCTTTACCGTGCTGGAACCAGAGCCCCAGTGAATCGCAATTCTAGGGCTGGAAAAAAGGCTTTTAACTAATTATGGGGCTTCTGTGTGTGTGTGAGAATGATATCAGATATAGGGGAATTTAGAAAACCTGAATTAAAGGATAGGTAAGTGTGCGGAACTCAGGAGAGGTTATTAAAATCTCCAGCACAGAAGAAAAAAAGGACAGAGTGTTTGGAAAGGGTTTGATAATCAAACGTCAGGCACATTGGGTAATTGAATGACAACAAGAAGGGGGTGGTTAATGCAGAACTTAATGTGACATATCTGAAAGCATTCAAGAAAAGGAATTAGGTAAACGCACTTGTGTTGTAGGTAGAATTTGGCAGGTATGACGTGGTTGCAAGGCGATCAGTATTGGGAGCTGAACCTTCGAAGCTCCCCAGTCCATCGACAAAATAGACAGGTGGGCAGACAGGTTGGGTTTGGCTTATTAGCAAGAAATGAAATAGACTCAATAGTAGTGAATGAAGAAGGGTCAGATGGTGTAGAATCTGTGAGGATAGAATTGTGGAACTAAATACGTAAAAAATGAACATAGTTAAATTTATGTACAGGCCTCCAAACAGTAGTCAAGAGCTGGGATGCAAGATTCACCAGGAGATACAAAAGATGTGTTGGAAACGCAAAGCTATCATGGCATATTACAGTATGCACGTGGACTTGCAAAATTAGGTTGGTAGTGGATTTCAAGAACAGGGATTTGTGGAATGTCGGCTGCAGAGACGTGGATAACTTGTACCCACATGCAAAGGCATGCACTCATGCCACTCCCGAAACTGTAGAAACCGAGAGAAGTTCAAAAGAGCAGTTGACCAGGGCGTGGATTCCGCAGCCGGAGGAAGATGGTGGTGACTTGTTGTGGTTCAAGCCTTTGTTCCAGGAAGAGCCCTGAGACCACCTGGTGGGTGATGGACGAATAAAGGGATTGTACTTGCATGGGAAATAGTAACAACAAACGCTGAAGCTGTTGTTTACTGTCAAGGGAATCACGGAAGTACGTGGGCTGGGGCTGGACCAGGCAGAAGATAGTCATGTTAGGAGAACATGATCTCTGTCTGGCAGGAGCAGGCTAAAGCAATGATTCCGCTGGGCAGTTCTGTTTGTGGGTTTTCTGGAGAAGATGGAAGTGAACTGTTCTGTCAGTGCATCATCAACTTGTGGGCTGATTATTGGGATGGGAAATTACAAAATTAAATGAAGTCAGTTATCGCAGTTGATGCAATTACCTGATGTGCCATGGTGGGGTCATGATCCAGGGAAAGACCGGAAGAGGTATCTGAGAGCTGGCGCTCAGCCCCTGCAATGTAGAGTTCAGTACACCAGACTACAATAGCACCACCCTTATTGGCACAGGCTTCAAAGCACAACCAGGCTCGGATATAAACGCACAGAGTGTGGTCGGTACAAAGGGTGATAGGTCCGATTGGGAGAAGGGGAGGCAGAGAAATTTAGGCAACAAATGTTCTCAATAAACAGATCGAGTGCAGGTAAAAGCACAGAGGGAAGGGCCCAGTTGGAGAGAGGGTGTTGGTGCTGGGTGATATGGTCTGTTGGACGCAGAGAGTACTCTTGTCCAAAGAAGTAAGCACGGGAGAGAACACAGTGGAAGGAGAATTCAACGTAATGTCGTGCCTGAAATTTATTAATTTGGGACCGCAAGGGATTAAAATGAGACATTTGCCGGACGTCGAGTCCTGAATGTTCTCCATCTGAGAGTGGAAGATTAGGAGGGACGGTGAATATATGACAGGAGGTGGGGTTGGAGGAGGGGATGGAGTACATGGTACGGTAGGAGAGGGGAGGAAGGCTCTGGAGGGTCATGGGCATCCCAAAGTTGTTGCATATTGTCGGCTTTGATGCTTGAAAGGAAAAGAAAACTGTTTGCCACGTGAATGAGCAAGAGGATGAAACAGAAATGCAGAGTGGTGCAGCCTTGAGACAATAGGCCGTGAAGCTGTTGGACAGAGAAAAATGTTGAACTCAGTATGATTGACATCGCATGATCTGTCCTCAGCAAGTAACTAACTGAAAACAATCGGGATCGTAATCTTTTTGTAATGTCCTGTGTGCACTGGGGTAACACTCAACCAGCAAGATCTGACATTCCTGACACTTCCGACCAAACTCTGAAAACATAATACATATGTTGATATTTTTACAGGACAAGTTCAACCATAGTTTTGGAAGGAACTAGCAAGAGAGAATTTATTTGTCATCTCGAATAAGCTCTGGGGAATATGTTGGGGATCTGCCTTCCTAAACCGTCTCTGTTTAAGTGGTGCAGATACACACACAGATTTAAGGTGATTACAAGAGTTTTAGCAAATGTTAATGAAAGAACAATATACTCGTCCTCATTCAAAATGGCATGTTACTTGGAAGACAACTTGTAGATATTGGTTTCCCATTGCTCACTGAGGAAATTACCAACACAGAGTTTCCATCCGATTCCCATTGATCAGAGTGAAATTGTACTTTGATAATGATGGAAGTTACTTTGGTCCCACCTCAAATGACATTGGAACATCATTTAAAATAATAAAGAGCAAAATGGCAGAACACATCTTGTTTAAACAATATGCTCACTGTCCTCACAATGTTTTAAGGAATACTAATGCTTGGACTTCTGATTCTGAGCAGGGGTTGTTCTACTTGTGATGAAGCTGTTTGGTTAAGCGCTGTGACAGACAGAGGGAAATAAGCTACACTCTGTGCTACGGGCAACAGAACCACCCCGTTGGTGGTGCATCTGACAGTGGCAGGCACACACGATTTCCTCATACTGTTACACATTGATCATCTCAGTGTCATCATTTACTGATGACCAATAGCAAAACAGAAGCCAAAAGATTCCATCTTCCCTGTTGTAAAGCAAAAAGTGAAACAGATGGCCTTTGTGAATTGAAACTAACTGGACAATTGGTGTAACTTGCAGTGGTGAGCGGCAGAAGAATTGTGTGAAGGGAAATCGTTTGTCGTAGGTACGGAGCAGAAAAGGGGATCGTCTAAGGAAAGTCGGAAATTAAAGAAACAATATAAAAGAGGAGGAGGAGCGGCAGATGTAGTTTTAGTGGCAAGAAAGGCTTATATTTGGAGAAATTAGATCAGTTGAGAAAACATCACTGTTCAGGAAAATCATTGAAAATTAAGAAAAGCTTTCCTCTACCTGTTTTCTATCACGTGATTCTTGTTGAGATCGTAAATTCATTCTGTATTTCGGTGTCTCCATCGAGTTCGCCTCTGCTGTGGTCTTTCAACATTTTTGAAGGTTTTTTTTTTAACAATTTGTGCAACAGAGGCCGTTTGTTCTCAGAATTTACTTCCAATTCAAACGAGGTATGAAATATAATTTCATCCTCTGAAATTTGTCTAGAATGTGCCATCTAATTGAATCTTTATCCTCATCACACTCGTCCAGTCAACAAACAATGAATGAGCCTGTGTCCATCTTGACGATGACAAAATTCTTCAGCTCTGACGACTGCAGCGCAATTGACAAACAACACAGACCAGTGCCATGTAAAGTACAAATATTGAATTGCAAGGTACCAAACCCCAGTCCATCCTAAATTATTTACAAGCTTAATGAATACAACATGCAGTGGGGCACAGTGCAAAAAGGTGATTTCAGCTCAATGTTAGAAATGCTATTTGTGGCTCCCTTATAAATGACCTTAACTACTGACTCTGTAAGTTCACCAAAATAAGAACAGCAAGAGACTGGAATTCTTAATTCTTCTTCTGTGAATAACAACTGGAGAACAGGAAGGAAATAAAGGCATGCTTGTGATGTTCATAAATGATGATGTTGAGAATGTGGAAGATGGGGACAGTAGAATGATAAATCATGCTGTATATGACACAATGATCAGCCGGGTGGATCGTAGTGAGGAGGGAAGTATTAGCTTACAGGACTGAGCAAACCGATTATGCATATAGCCAGATCAATAGCCAATAAAATATAACGCTGATAAATGTGAGATGATGCACGGCAGAAGTAACAAGACAATACAGTACTCAAACTATGAAAGGGAGGGGAGTTTGCTCAGCTTTTCTTTGCAATAGGGAAGGCTGAGGAGGTGTACTAAAGCAGAAGGTGTAGGGGCAGGCTGAACAGACAACAGCTGCTCCCTTTAGTCGAAGGGTTAATAACAAAGGAACACAGATTTAAAGTAAGAGGGATGAGATTGAGAGAGGACATGTGGAATTTCTTTGGAACCGGGAGGGTGGTATGTGTCTCGAATGCACTGCCTCGGACAACGGTCGAGGCAGCTACTTCACAAACTTTTCAATGCCTTTGGATATGTACTTATTGGTGCAGACTCAATAGGCCTCTTTTTCATTGTATGATTCTATATAGTTTTAGCCATGAACATTCTGGTACATTCTGAAGAAATAACCAATGACACTTGCAGGTTTGTTCCGTTGACTGCAGTCAATCAGTGACTATGTTAAAAACTAGCATAACCTCATGAAGCATCAGTATTTACTCAACCTACACCAGTCCGGCAATCTCTGGGAATATCCAGGTTCATTCACATGCTCAGTGCAAATATCAGCCAACAACAGGACGAACATTTTTTCAGATGTTTCCCCCAATGATTTTACCAACAACAATTTCATGGATGCAGCTTTTCCTTCATTATAATTGGATTTCCAACTTTAACGTTTTTATTTCTTTGAATCAAAACAAATCCCTTCCCAGGCGTTCGCTTCGACAAGCAGGACGTTTTCCTGTGTCTTTCTGTTCATCACAGCATTCACCACCCCACTCCACCTCAACATCCAAGACCAAATCATTTTGCGAAATGTTTCCTTGATCCACTTCTAAGTATCTGTTACTTGAAAGTATGATTCCAAATAGAACGTTAGAATTTGTGACAGACCACATTGAGACAGGAGCGAAATACTAGTGTCCCAATTGTACCCAAACGCATTCTTCAGCACCATATTACAATCCTCAGGTACTGCAGCAGGCTGTGTCCCTATTCTGAAATATGTGGACATGATATAGATTTTGCTGATGAGCAGCAAACAAAAATGGCTCTTCAATTTGGCCAGGCAGTAAAATCTTTCAATGAGAAGATAATCCAAAAGCCTTCCTTTGTAATCAGTGGCATAAACAAAATCCAGTGATAAATATCGCGTGTGTAACTATTGATCAGAAATTTAACTGAACCAGCTATGCACAAACAACATTTCAGGTGCTAGTAATTCTGTTATATGAGTAACTCACCACCATAAGACTCCCCAAATCTACACATTATCTATATGGCAACAGGCAGGGAGAGAAAATAAAGACACCCTGGTACCTGGAAAAACTGTTAGCGAGGAGAAAGCAGGCGGCTTGTTTAACATTCCATTCATCACCAGTAATACTGACTCACTGCAACATTGACACACAAGATACACTGCTGTGACTCCATCCCAACAGCACTGTAGATTAACAATGCCAACTGAAGTGGAACCTCTCTCGGGCCATTAATGCTGGCCTAGCTTCGTTAAATTCCCAAATGAATGAAAACGAAAACTCAATTTTCCAGTAATTATTGAAGATTGTAGAGATATTTCATTGATCTGATGAACCTGTCACTGTCTCCCAAGTTGTCTGATTTATTTGCAGAAACCATTTCGTGCAAAATTCAAAGAGAAGACCAACTGACAACTCACGTCACAGGTTCATGTTTCAACTGTACAAAGCTTTCATGTGGCCGTACTTGGGGTATTGTGTAGAGTTCTGATTGTCGCATTATAGGAAGAATGAGGAAGGTTCGGAATGGGTTCAGAGGAGATTTGCTAGGTGACAACTCACGTCACAGGTTCATGTTTCAACTGTACAAAGCTTTCATGTGGCCGTACTTGGGGTATTGTGTAGAGTTCTGATTGTCGCATTATAGGAAGAATGAGGAAGGTTCGGAATTGGTTCAGAGGAGATTTGCTAGGATGTTGTCTGATATGGAGTGAAGGTCTTACGATTAAAAGCTGAGGGAACTGAGGCTATTTTCGTTTGGGACATGTTGGAAAGGTAACTTAATTGCGACGTATAATGTAAATTTTAATTTATTGAGGATTGGCACGATGGCTTAGTGGTTAGCCTTGCTGCCTCACAACGCCAGATACTCGCGTTCGATTCCTGTGTGGAGTTTGCACGTTGTCCCTGTGTCTGCGTGGGTTTCCTCGAGGTGCTCCGGTTTCGTCATTTCAGGTTATTTGCCCATTGTGTTATGTGCATCAATGATGGATAAATATAGGAAAGGGGAATGAGTAGAGGTGGTGTACTCTGCGAAGGTACCGAAGGGCATGTTTCCACACTGTAGAGAATCTAATCTGATGATTGGATAACGAGAGCCTTTTTCTTCAGATGGTGATAACTAGCTCTAGGGGTTATAACTTGGAATTGAGTGGCAGTAGATATAACACAGATGTCAGAGATAGTTACATAACTCAGAGAGCAGTAGAGGCATGGAATGTCCTGTCTGTAACAGTAGCAAATCCACCAAATTTAACGGCATTTATATGGTCATTTGATAACCATATGAACTAGATTGGAATAGTGTAGGTTAGATGGGCTTCAGATTGGTTTCACAGGTCGGTGCAACACAGAGGGCCGAAGGGCCTGTACTGTTCTATGTTCTGTATTCAATAAAACAAGGTAACAGAGCATTTAAGAAGCAGCAGAATAAGCAATTAAAATGCCAGGGCTCCAGTTCTCGAGGTCAGTGGGATAAATGTAGTTTTTTGGTTTTTGGCTGGAATAGATATGTTGGGACTATTGTTATGCAATTTGGCTCTATGACCTTCAATGTTAAAATCGAAAGATGTAGTCTCATTATTTCCATCGCTGTTAGCAGCAGATGTTGAGGGATACAATCTCCATGATCACACAGCATCTTGGCCTGTCCCTTCACTGTCACTTGTACAGAATCCTGTACTGCTCTTTGAGACATATCTGTTAATGTCCCTGCACCACAAGGATCACCGCGATTCACCAGCATATTCTGAAGGGAAATTAGACACAGGCAATAAATGCTAGTCAAGCTGATTGAATTTGCAGCACAAAAACAAAGGAAAATAATCTGCACTATAAAAGTCATCCATTTGACCTGATCTGATTTCTAAAGCAGCTTTAATAAGGCTGTCACTTTGTCCTAAGTCTCTGACCTTCTGTAACACCATAAAACTTCCACAGGTGATTTCCCAGTGCTGTTTGAAATCACATTTAGAAGTTGTGCTCGTCATTCAGATAGGGAGAGTCATTATGGCCAAGAGAATGCTTTCATTATTTGTTCGTATCTAACAACAATAGAAACGTAGAAACTAAGATCAGGAGTAAGTGATTGGACAACTTGAACTATGTCAGCCGTGCAAGATTATCGTCGATGATCTGATTGTGGTCTCCATCACACATTCCTGTCACGCCTTATAACGTTGGTGCATCATTCATAGTCAATAAACTGCGTCTGTGGAAAGAATAATCAATGTGTTACTTTCTCTCATTCTCTGAGAAGAGGGTTTCACGTACGCACAACCCTTTGAGTAGGTTAAAACAATCACCATCTCCTTCACTGCGATATTCTCCAGTTTCACATTCCATTCATTTCTGGAAATCTCTTGCACAAATTGAAATATTGTTTCAGCGTTCAACTTGAAAATACTGTTTAGAATATTATGGATTTCAACGGGATCATGTGCCATTTGTCTGAACTCCAATAGATCCAGGACTAATCTGGACAAGACTTTATCCTGAGATAAATGCTCCTCACAGGGGTCAGTTGAATGAATATTTTCGAGACTGCTTTTTATGTCATTATGCTCACAGCACTCTCGATGTGGTCCCACTATTTCCCTGCAAAACTGTAGAAAATCTTCTATACTTATGAATCTATTCTGTTTCAGAAGGCATTAACATTTGCATTGCATCGTAATAACATGACAATCTATTTATCGAGGTGCGGGATGGTGGCTCAGTGGTTATCACTGCTGCCTCACAGTGACAGGGACGTGGGTTCGATTCCAGCCTTGGGCGACTGTCTGTGTGTTGTTTACCCGTTCTCCCGTGTATGCGTGGATTTCTTCCTACAATCCCAACATGTGCTGGTTACATGAATTGGCCATACTCAATTGCCAATATTGTAAGTGAGGAATGCATTTGTCAGGGGTAAGTATACGAGAGTAGAGTAGAGGAATGCATTCAGGTGGGTTACTCCTGGGAGGGTCTGTGTGGCCTTATTGGGCCGATGAGCATTTTCCCACATTGTAGGGATCCTCTGATTCTAACTCTGACAGTGAACAAATTGCTAACAAATTGAATAATCATTCCATACTTAAGTACGTATTGTGCAATTAACAAGATTGTGCTGGTATTCTGCTTCAAAACCACAGGTTCTACTAACAGCTCCATTGTTAACAAGGGCAATAAATTAAAACTTCGTTTCTCAAAGATAATACAGAATGTATTCTCCTGAACTTTCTGTATCTCCTTCCGTAGTCTTGCACTATCTGAAATGCCTTCTTGATTTTTTTTAGTGTCAAGAGTATTTGCTAAGTCTGCTGTGTGCATTTACAGATTGATAATGCCTTTTCGACAGAGCAGGGAGACTTTTTGTGCAAACCCAATATTTCTTCCTCAGAAAACATTGTGCTCTCACTGCTTTTTCAGATGACAGTTGACTCTCCAGATCTATCCAATTGCCCCTCTCTTCTGTATCTCCCGTGGACAGAACAAGTTCTCACAACATTATTGATTTCAGATTGTTAACACTAAAATTGATCATTCCTCTCCAAATACTTTTTAAAATTAATTGGCTGAATTGAAACTGTTGTCTGGGTAAGACTGCTGCTTGGACCAAATACCTGAATGGCTTTTCTACATTGTGTCAATTTGGGCACCTAAAAACAGCTTACCCACAGACGTTTTTTTCTCTGTTTTACGCACGAAAAGCAATCTTCAAAGGGCATCACAGTGTTACCCCCAATTTCACAAGTTTGCCATTTTTACACACCAATTTCGTGACAACAGACTGATGTCCACTTCTTATCTTCCCTTTCTTAAATTTTCAATGTTTATATTCTTCCATAATAGAGCCAGAGTTTGTTTTTGTCAAACATAAGATATTATGGCCACATTCCAGTGAATTTACAATATAATATTTTCATCACAGTGTCCAAACTATCAGTTTGCAGCAATGCTAGCATTTTTTTTTTAGCTCCATCATAGACAGTCAGGATGCTGGAAGAACAAAGCAGGACAGGGAGCTTTAGGAGTTGGACAAGTCAATGTTAGGGTGTAACCCATAAACGTCGATTTCTCCACCTTCTGAAGCTGTCTGACTTGTTGTGTTCTTATACTCTCTCGTTTGTCTATTTTGGATTCGGGCATTTGCAGTTTTATTGTCTTTTGCAGCCCCATGACCCAGTTCCAAGCCTGCAGCTGATGAAAAGAAACGTTAGATCTCGAACGAATGGTCAACTCTCTTCGTTTCCAACCGAAACAGTCATTTTCCCTTTCAAAGACACGAAACTTCGACATTTCCACCTCCTAATGTTACCTGGTTTATTGCGTTTTTCCACACTCCTGCCTGTATAATCTTGGCAGCAAAACATGTTCGCATTGCTACAACCTGACAGTCTGGACACGGTGTAAATGTCTTGCATTGCCAATTCCATTGGAATGTGGCCGCAATATTTCTGAACATGGGAGTAAAGGATAATCTGTCTGACTGTAACATTTTGATTTTGTTTTCTCTATGCAATGAAACATCATGAATTGGGATGAGAAAAACGGCCATTCCAGGATTGCTCTGGCAACCAACAAGACCTGATTGTGTTCATACCTCTCATGTCTGTCTTATGTCTCATACACCGAGCCATCTTGCACCTCCCTCAACCAAATCTTTCGGTTGCCGCAACCCCAACAATTAAGAATGATTAAAATACATAGGACTGCCGACGGAACAATATTGGAACATGGGAATTAGGAGTGGGAGTAGGCAATTCTTGTCCACTGCACCATGTCATATGACTATGGCTAATCTTGTCCCGGTCTCAACTGCATTTTTCTCTTTGATCCCGATAACTCTTTACCCTGCTTTTCATCAGAAACATATATATTTCTTTCTTCATTCTGTGGATTGACTCTGCCTCCAGGACACATTTCGGTAATGAATTACATAGATTGATAATCCTCTGAGAGAAGTAGCTTTTCCTTATCTCACTCTTGAGTAGACCTACTCTCACTCTATGTTTATGACGACATGCTCGAGACGGTCCTCTAAGGGGACATTTTTTCAATGTCCACCTTCTGTCGGAGTAGTCAATTCTCCTGCTCCTGGGATGCTGCCTGACCGGCTGTGCTTTTCCAGCAGTACACTCTCGACACAAATCTAAGGTAGCCCGTTCTTGGATTTGTTCCATGGCATGTTGCTCTCAGAAATAATTCTTCACACACTATATTAATCGTTCTTCGAGGCTACCCTTGTAATATTGGTTAATTGAGGCCCAATGCATGTTCATTCCATGGTTCTGTCCTTGGTCCAAGCTCTCATTATTTTCTACATCAGAATTATATTTGGCGGGGTAGGGGGGAGGGACAGAGTACCTGAAAATTACTCTTCCCAAGTTATTTATTTCCTTGCTTTTTATCTGTAC
>NW_025215005.1:48386-58279 GCF_004010195.1 Chiloscyllium plagiosum
TTAGGGTTAGGGTTAGGGTTAGGTTTAGGGTTAGGGTTAGGGTTAGGTTTAGGGTTAGGGTTAGGGTTAGGTTTATGAAACCAGTTAGGGTTAGGGTTAGGGTTAGGGTTAGGGTTAGGTTTAGGGTTAGGGTTAGGGTTAGGTTTATGAAACCAGTCCGAGTAATCTTTGGTTGTTGTTTTCTTAAGAGCAGAAAATGTTCACAGAGAAACTGGTAAAGGTGCATAGCATTGTGAGGAGTGTGGACAGAAAGCAGCTGCTCCTGTAATTTGAATAGTCAATATGAACAGACATAAATGTAAGCTGAAAGGCAGAAGGTTTCCAGGGGCTTTGGGAATCTTAATGGCACTGTCAGGAGGGTAGCTGATGGAGAAAACTCCCAGCCTATAAACAGTACTTCGAGGAACCTTTGCAATGTCATCACATACAAGCCGATGTGCCAAATGGGAGGTGGGATAAGCATGCAGGTGCAGCAGGCAGGAAAGAATGCAAATGGTATGTTGGCCCTCATGGAGAGAGGTTTCCAATACAGGAACAGGCATGTGCTCTTCCAGTTATGATTACTTACAGCGTGGAAACAGGCCATTCGGCCCAACAAGTCCCCACCAACCTGCCAAAGCGCAACCCACCCAGACCCATTCCCCTACCTTTACCCCTGCCCCTAACACTTCGGGTAATTTAGCATTTCCAATTCACCTAACCTGCACATTTTTGGAAAACGGAGCACCCAGCAAGGCCTTGGCAAGGCCACACATAGAACTTTGTAGAAGATAGAAATTAGAAACGTACAGCACAGAACAGGCCCTTCAGCCCATGACTTTGTGCCGCAGGTTACTCCTAATCTAAAATAAAATAACCTAACCTACGCACCCCTCAATTCACTGCTATCCATGTGAATGTCCAGCAGTTGCTTAAATGTCCCTAATAACTCTGCTTCCACCACCACCGCTGGCAATGCATTCCATGCATTCACAACTCTCTGTGTAAAGAACCTACCTCTGACGTCTCCTTTATACCTTCCTCCAAACATCTTAAAACTATGACCCCTCGTACCAGTCAATCCTGCCCTGGGTAAAAGTCTCTGACTATTGACTCTTTCCAAGCCTCTCATTACCTTGTATACCTCGATTAGGTCTCCTCTCTCTCTCCTTCTCTCCAGAGAGAAAAGTCCAAGCTTAGTCAACCTCTCTTCATAAGACAAGCCCTCCAATCCAGACAGCATACTGGTAAACCTTCTTTGCACCCTCTCCAAAGCCTCTGTATCTTTCCTTTAGTAGGGCGACCAGAACTGGACACATTTCCAAGTGTGGTCTCACCAGGGACTTGTAGAGCTTCAGCAAAACCTCACGGCTCTTAAACTTGATCCCCCTGTTAATGAAAGCCAAAACACCATGTCCTTTCTTAACAACCACTTGGGTGGCAACTTTGAGGGATCTATGTACTTGCACACCCAGATCCCTCTGTTCCTCCACACTGCCAAGAATCTTGTCTTTAATCCTGTATTCAGCATTCAAACTCAACCTTCCAAAATGCATCACTTCACATTTATCCAGGTTGAACTCCATCTGCCATTTCTCAGCCCAGCCCTGCATTCTGTCAATGTTGTGCTGCAGCCTGCAGTAGCCCTCGATACTATCAACGGCACCTCCTACTTTTGTGTCATCAGCAAATTTACTAACCCACCCGTCAACCTCCTCATCCAAGTCATTAATAAAAACTACAAAGAACAGAGGTCCAAGAACAGAGTCTTGCGGGACCCCACTCAACACTGACCTCTAGGCAGAATACTTTCCATCTACAACCACTCTCTGCCTTCTATCAGCCGTACAATTCTTAATCCAGATAGCCAAATCTCCCTGTATCCCTCACCTCTTGAATGAGCCTACCCTGGGGAACTTGTCGAAGCCTATATACACCGCATCCACTGCTCGACCGTCGTCGACCTGTCTCATCACCTCCTCAAAGAACTCAATAAGATTTGTGAGGCATGACCTGCCCCTCACAAAGCCATGCTGACTGCCTTTAATCACACTATGCTTTTTGAAATAGTCATAAATCCTATCCCTCAGAATTCTTTCCAGAACCTTGCTGACCACAGACGTAAGACTGACTGCTCTGTAATTGTCGGGGATTCCCCTTTTCCGCTTCTTGAAAAGAGGAACAACTTTCACCTCATTCCAATCCCTCGGTACGACTCTCGTGGAGAGTGAGAAGGCAAAGATCTTCACCAGCGGCTTAGCAACCTCCTTTCTCACTTCCCGGAGCAGCCTGGGATAAATCTGGTCTGGCCCTTGGGACTTATCAATTTTAATGTTTGTGAAAATTTCCAGCACCTCAGCTCCATCAATCTCGATCTGTTCAAGTCTGTATCCCAGCTCCTCAAAGTTCTCATTCACAACAAGGTCCCTTTCCTTCATGAAAACCGAAGCAAAAACTCATCTAGGGCTTCCCAGATCTGCTCAGACTCCACGCACAAGTTCCCTCCGCTATCCCTGACCAGCCCAACCTTCTCCCTGATCATTCTCTTATTCCTCACATATGAGTAAAATGCCTTTGTTCTCCCCAATCCTTCTTGCCAAGCCTTTTTTATGCCCCCTCCTGGCTCTCCTCAGTCCATTTCTGAGCTCCTTCCTAGCAAGCCTGTAATCCTCTGAAGCTGTGCTAGATCCTTACGTAAGCTGCCTTCTTCCTTTTGACAAGAAGCTCCTCTGTTCTCATCATCCAAGGCTCCTTAATCTTACCCCTTCTTACCTGTCTTAGGGGAACAAATTTGTGCATCACTCGCAACAACTGCTCCTTAAATAGTCTCCACATGTCTGCTGTGCCCTTTCTGTGGAACAATTGCTCCCAGTCTGTACTTCCCAACTCCAGTCTGATAGTGTCATAATTTCCTTTTCCCCAATTAAATATCTTCCCTTGGCAACTGCTCCTTTCCCTCTCCAAGACAATGGTAAATGTGAGGCAGTTGTGATCACTGTCACCAAAGTGCTCTCCCACCGCGAGATCTGACACCTGTCCTCGCTCATTGCCGAGCACCAAATCCAAACTGGCCTCTCCCCTCGTCGGTCTGTCTACATACTGAGTAAGGAAACCCTCCTGAACACACCTGACAGAACGGCTCCAGCCAAACCATCTGCACTAAGGAGGTTCCAGTCAATATTGGGAAAGTTGAAATCACCCATAACAACAACCCTGCTACATCTACATTTTTCCAGACTCTGCCTGCTTATGAGTTCTTCAAACTCTCTACTGCTATTAGGGGGTCTGTAGAAAACCCCCCCAGTGAGATGGCTGTTCCCTTGCTGTTCCTAACTTCCACCACTGACTCAGTAGACAAACCTTCCTCAACAACCTTCGTTTCTGCAGCTGTGATGCACTCTCTGATTAACAATGCTACGCCCCCTCTTGTTTTTTCCACCCTTCCTGTTCTTTTTAAACATTCTAAACCTTGGAACATCAAGCAACCTTTCCTGCCCCTGTGAAACCCTGGTCTCTGTTATGGCCACAACATGATTGTCCCATTTACCGATCCATGCTCTCAGTTCCTCACTCTTATTTCTGACACTCCTTGCGTTAAAGCAGACACACTTTAAACAATCTCTTTGTTCCATCACATGAATAATCTTCCCGATAGATTAACTACATCCTGCCATTGCCCCATCTACAACTACCCCCCTCTCAGACATGTAGCTCTGATTCCCACCCCCTGCCAAACTAGTTTAAACCCTCCTGAATCACACGAGCAAATCTCCCACCCAGGACATTTGTGCCCCTCCAGTTCAGGTGCAACCCGTCCTTCATGTACAGGTCCCACCTTCCCCAGAAGGTATCCCAATGGTCCAGGGATCTGAAGCCCTCCCTCCTGCACCAGCCTCGCAGCCACGTGTTAAGCTGCACTCACTGACTGTTCCTCAATCACTATCTCATGGCACCAGTAGCAAACCCGAGATCACTACGCTACTCGTCCTGCTCTTCAGCTTCCAACCTAACTCTCTGTAGTCACTTTTCAGATCCTCAATCCCTTCCCTGGCTATATCATTGGTGCCAATATGTAACAAGATTTCTCGCTGCTCACCCTCCCCCTTCAGAATCCTGTAAAGCTGATTGGCGACATCCTGAACCCTGGCACTGGGGAGGCAACATACCTTCCAGGAGTCCGTTCCTGATCACAAAATGTTCTGCCAATCCGTCTAACTATTGAGTCCCCTACTGCTAGTACTTTTCTATTCTCCCCCTTCCCCATGGTAGGCTACTGCAGAAAATACGGAGATATGGCATTGAGGGTGAGTTGGAGGTTTGGATTAGGAATTGGCTGGATGGAAGAAGACAGAGGGTAGTAGTTGATGGCAAAGTTTCTTCATGGAGTGCCGTCACTAGCGGTGTTCCGCAAGGATCTGTTTTGGGACCATTGCTGTTTGTCATTTTTATAAATGACCTGGAAGAGGGGTTAGAAGGTTGGGTGAGCAAGTTTGCGGATGACACGAAAGTCGGAGGAGTTGTTGACAGTGAGGAAGCATGTGGCAGGTTACAGAAGGATATAGAGAAGCTGCAGAGCTGGGCAGAAAGGTGGCAGATGGAATTCAATGTAGCTAAGTGCGAGGTGATTCACTTTGGGAAGAATAACAAAAAGATGGGGTACTGGGCTAATGGTCGGATACTTGGTAGTGTGGATGAGCAGAGGGATCTTGGTGTCCATGTACACAGATCTCTGAAAGTTGCCACCCAAGTAAATAGTGCGGTGAGGAAGGCATATGGCGTACTGACTTTTATTGGTAGAGGAATTGAGTTCCAGAGTCCTGAGGTCATGATGCAGTTCTTTCAGACTCTGGTGCGGCCGCATCTGGAATATTGTGTGCAGTTTTGGTCACCATACTATAGGAAGGATGTGGAGGCACTGGAACGGATGCAGAGGAGGTTTACCAGGATGTTGCCTGGTATGGAAGAAAGATCGTATGAGGAAAGACTGAGACACTTAGGGCTGTTTTCATTAGAGAAAAGAAGGTTTAGGGGTGACTTGATTGAGGTGTACAAGATGATTAGGGGGTTAGATAGGGCTGACAGTGTGAACCTTTTCCCGCGTATGGAGGGGGGTATTACAAGGGGGCATAGCTTAAAATTAAGGGGGGGTAGATATAGGACAGATGTTAGGGGTAGGTTCTTTACTCAGCGAGTCGTGAGTTCATGGAATGCCCTGCCAGTAGCAGTGGTGGACTCTCCCTCTTTATGGGCATTTAAGCGGGCATTGGATAGGTATATGGAGGATAGTGGATTAGTATAGGTTAGGTGGGCTTGGATCGGCGCAACATCGAGGGCCAAAGGGCCTGTACTGCGCTGTATTCTTCTATGTTCTGAGCCACAGTGCCAAGGTCAGAGACCTGGTTCATTCCTGAAGAAGGGCTTATGCCCGAAACGTCGATTCTCCTGTTCCCTGGATGCTGCCTGACCTGCTGCGCTTTTCCAGCAACACATTCTCAACTATGGCTTTCCCCTGGTAGGCTGTCTCCACCAGCCGTATCCAAAACGGTATACTTATTGCTGAGAGGAACAGCCACAGGGCATCCCTGCTCTGACCATCAGTTCCCTTTCCTCCCCCTGACAGTAACCCAGCTGTCCTTATCCTGTGTCTGGGGAGTGACCACCTCCCTGTGCATCCTGTCAATTTCCCCCTCAGCCTCCCGGATGATCCGTAGTACATCCAGCTCCAGCTCCAGTTCCCTAACTCGGTTTTCGAGGAGCTGGAGTTGGGTGTATGTCCCGCAGATGTAGTCAGCAGAGATATGTGAAGTGTCTCTCACCTGTCACAATCTGCAGGAGGAACATACAACTGCCCTATCACCATATCCTGCTAATCTGAAAGCCCACACAGGACTAAACAAAGGAAGAGAAGGAAAAAAAGAGAAACCTGAAAATTTACCATATTACAGACTGGAGGAGGTGGGTGGGAGGAAGGGTAGGGTCTCGGGTTTAGATCTCAGCCACTTCAAAAACCTTCCTGGCAGCCCTCATTTCTCTCCGCCCTCTCTCCGCCCTGCTCTGTTCAAAATGGTGTGCAGTTTTGGTTGTCTTTTCTGAGGAAGGATGCTCTTGCCCTCGAGGGAGGGCAGCGAAGGATGAAAATTTACCAGCTTGATTCGGCGAATGGCAAGACTGATGAACGAAGAAAAGTTGATTAGGTTAGGATTGTTTCCGCTGGAGTTCAGGGAGATCTCATTCAGGTTTATAAAATTCAAACAGCCCGAGACAGGGGATGTGCCGGGAGGATGTTCCCGATGGTGGGTGTGTCCAGAGCCAGTGGTCACAGTCTGAGGATGCAGTGTAGACTGTTTAGATGAGGAGACATTTCTTCAACCAAGGAGTGGTAGGCTTGTTGAATTCATTACCACTGGGAGTAGTTGATGCCAAAACATTGAATGCATTTAAGTGGTAGCGAAATACAGCACTTGGGGCGAATGGGATCAAAGGTTATGGGGAGAAAGCAAGATTAGGCTATTGAGTTGGACGATGGTCATGATGAATGGCAGAGCAGGGTCAAAGGGCCGAATGACCTCCTCCTGCCCCTATCTTCTATGTTTCTATGTATTGATTTGGAGCCATTTTAGTTCATGAAGACTGAGTGAGCTGGAGGTCCTCTGTAACACTGTTTGATTCTCTGATCCTACCATCACTGTTCAGCCTCTGTAGTAGGGTAAATTATTTCATGGCTTTGCCATCGGGGTTGCCAAATGGTTTTCAACGTAATTGGTTCAGTCTCTGGCATCATTCCCTAAATTTAATTGGACAGCTCTCTCTTGGTTTTACCCTTGAATCCAGCTCCTGGATAACACTGCTAGCACTGCTTGGCATCCAACCTCTTCGATGCAAATTTGATAAAATGATATTTTACTGATTGGTCCGAATTGTGCACTGTGAGAGCGTGCACTGTTTATCTCTGCACAGCAAGTGGAAGATGGCCCCACCCCATTTGAGCTGGAACCCTGAAACGATCCCACAAATCTCAGTCAGTGCTGGTGCTGATGCTTGGACAATGCTCACCAAGATTTACGATTACTACTGAGCTTCTAACTTTGGCTACAGGATCCTAGGGTCAGCCCCACAGCTTGAGTTTTGAAGTAGAAATGGACAGAAGACAAAGTGCATGCTGTTTTGAGAATGGTATCTGGTAAATGAGATGTTCATGCTCCAAACTAAGGCTTCTCAGTATATTAGTGACTTAGTAATTGAGTGAGAGGTCTGAATGCATAGGTGAGTGAGTGGGCGCGACTTGCCAGGTGAACAGGTATGTGAGGTGGGCACATGTGCTGGCTGTAACAATTGTTGATGTGGATGAGGTAGGGCAGGGATTAGGTGTGTGAAGTACTGGAAGTTTATCCAGTGAAGGGGGTGGTTGAGTATTCAGCTCTGAATAGTTGAGCAATTGTTAATCAGTTGGATGGTACAGTGACGTGCTTCATGATGGCTGTGGGTAGTTAGGTCTGGTCAGCAGTGAAAAGGGGGAATTAGCTGGTTGTGGGTAGTCAGCTGATGGAAAAGGGTCAGTTGCTTTGTCATGGGGAATGGGGATCGTCACTTTTCTGGAGAACAGGTTGCAATTTGGTCATCTGGTTATCTGACAGTCACGTCTGTAGTGGATAGATCTCAGTCACTCCATCAGAAATTTCGGGAGTGTCGGTTATGTTGCGGTTTTAATTTGTTCAGCATCATCAATTAGATAAATCAGAAATTAACCTGTGTAATAGTTTCAGAATAAAAATTCAGTTAAATCCTATGTGCCTGGATTGAGTTTGTGATGATCAGATAGAAACAGATAGAAGGGTCGGTATAGTGACGCAGTGTATAGCCCTGCCAACTCACAGAGCCGGGAACCTGGGTTCAATGTCGTTCTTGGGCGACTCTCTGTGTGGAGTTTACACGCTCTCCCCGTGCCTCCCTGTCTTACTGCTGGGTGCTCGGGTTTTCTCCCACAGTCTAAAGATGTGCCAGTTATGTGGATTGGCCATACTAAACAGGAGGTTACGGGGGGTAGGGTAGAGGGCTGGGTCTAGGTAGGAAACTTGTTGGATGGCCAGCACAGACTCGATCGACTGAATGGCCTCTTTCTGCACTGTACTGGGGTTTCTATAATTCTAATTTTAAGTCTCAGTATAATGGATTCTAAGAGAACAATACAGGTTCATTGTCAATAATATCCACATACAGATCCTTACCATATATTCAGAGGTGAAAATGTGTTGCTGGAAAAGCGCAGCAGGTCAGGCAGCATCCAGGGAACAGGGCAATCGAGGTTCCGGGCATAAGCCCTTCTTCAGTCCAGAAGAAGGGCTTATGCCCGAAACGTCGATTCTCCTGCTCCCTGGATGCTGCCTGACCTGCTGCGCTTTTCCAGCAACACATTTTCAGCTCTGATCTCCAGCATCTGCAGTCCTCACTTTCTCCTCATATATTCAGAGGTTCAATGTCTGTTCAAAATGTATTGAATTTACACTTTCCAAAAATGATTGAGCAAGAACAAAGAATTGATTATAATTAGTGACACCACAGCTAATAAATTCATCAGAAAGTATTAGAGACAACAGCTAATTTCCCTAACCAAGAGAAAGCTAAGGAGTGATCTGTTTACCAGTATACCAGGTATATGAAAGCTGGATAGACACAAAAATGTTTCCACAAGGGCAAGAGTAAACTTCAGAGCAATGAATTTAATCCAGACCCTCAAAAAATCCACAGATAATTCTTTGCTTACTAATAAGAATTGGGAGTTATGTGTGACACAGAGATAGTGTGGTAGAGAGAGAGAGAGAAGATACATGTTTTCAGAATGTGACAATGCTGTCATTCTAAAAAGCTTATTTTATCCTTGTTTTTTTTAGGAAAGGCAGAGACGCCGAAGAGTTGAGTGAGTTACAGTTTAACAATGGAAGGGTTGTGATCGGTTCTCCCAGTTCAGGTTTTTTCTCAATTTTTGTAGCTGTGGCGATCACAAGATGTTTTGAGGACCAGCCTGTTGCAAGCTTCAGCATTCCTCTAACTTTCTCCGAAATCCCTCTGGATGTTGATCCCTCTTGTTTGTAAGAATCTGTGTTTGAATTTACCGAGGTATGTGTTTTAGGAACGTAACTATATAAGGTTGGTTAGGTTTTCCAATAATTAAGTTACTCTAAATTCCACCTCCTTTTGTTCATGTTGCCACTGTAGCATTTAAATAAATTCCATTTTGCTCAAAGCCGAGCTGTTTGACCCAACAGGATGAGACTTGGAACACCCACTTCACATCTGCTTTTAAGGTAAGGAAAGTTAGGGGGGTTTAGGCTGCCTTCTTCAAATATTTTGAGGGGCTCTGGCCTGGTCCATAACAAGAAGTTAGATAACAGGCAGAATTGGACAGACATCACCAGAGAGCAATATCATTGCAAATTCAGAGTTTGAGTCATATCTCGGATGATTTTTAATGTCATTCTTTGTGATGTTATGTTGCAAGTTTACACGACTCATGACAGTCACTGACGTGATACAGTATTTAAAGCTCTCCAAGTGTCTGTGCTTGTGTGAGACTGTATGAGAGTACATGACTGGATATGTTTGCATATTTGACTGTGTTTGATGGGAAGGGTGAGAGCAGTAACAGATTAAAAATACTATACATGAATACACGAAGCATTAGACAAAAGATGGATGAGCTTGAGGCTCTTTTGGAAATTGGCAGTTACGATATTGTGGGGATAACGGAGACGTGGCTTCAAGTGGACAGGGCCTGGGAAATGAATATTCAAGACCACACGTGCTATCGTAAGGACAGACTGACGGGCAGAGGGGGTGGGGGGGCCTTGTTGGTAAGGGAGGATATTCAGTTCCTTACGTGGGGTGGGGACCTAGAATCAGGGGATGTAGAGTCAGTG
>NW_025215006.1:0-1587 GCF_004010195.1 Chiloscyllium plagiosum
ATGTATTTTGGAAGGTCGAATTTGAAAGCTGAGTACAGGATTAAGGATAGGATTCTTGGCAGTGTGGAGGAACAGAGGGATCTTGGTGTGCAGGTACATAGATCCCTTAAAATGGCCACCCAAGTGGACAGGATTGTTAAGAAAGCATATGGTGTTTTGACTTTCATTAATAGGGGGATTGAGTTTAAGAGTCATGAGATCTTGTTGTAGCCCTATAAAACTTTGTTTAGACCGCACTTGGAATACTGTGTTCCAGTTCTGGTCGCCCTATTATTGGAATGATGTGGATGCTTTGGAGAGGGTTCAGAGGAGGTTTACCAGGATGCTACCTGGACTGGAGGGCTTTTCTTAAGAAGAGAGGTTGACTGAGCTCGGACTTTTTTCATTGGAGAAAAGGAGGAGAGGGGATCTAATTGAGGTATACAAGATAATGAGAGGCATAGATAAAGTCGATAGCCAGAGACTATTTCGCAGGGCAGAAATGATTAACACGAGGGGTCATAGTTTTAAGCTCGTTGGAGGAAAGTATAGAGGGGATGTCAGAGGCGGGTTCTTTACACAGAGAGTTGTGAGAGCATGGAATGTGTTGCCAGCAGCAGTTGTGGAAGCGAGGTCATTGGGGATATTTAAGAGACTGCTGGACATGCATATGGTCACCGAAATCTGAGGTTGCATACATGTGGATCAATGGTCGGCACAACATTGTGGGCTGAAGGGCCTGTTCTGTGCTGTACTGTTCTATGTTCTATGCTTTGTGTTCTAAATATATCAGGAGATCTCAAATACCAATCATAATAATAGGGCTGTTATGTGTAGGGGTTTTTAAACTTTCCAAACCTAGGCTGGGACTGCCAGTGTTCAGTGTGTGCACGGGAGGAATTTTGTAATTGTGTTCCAGAAACTCCCAATAATTATGTAAATGGCCTGAAAAGAGAAACGGCAAAACCTGACCTCCCCTTGGGAAATAAGATAGGGAAAGGGACTGAGGCGTTAGTGGAAAAGCATTTCGCCAAAGTGACCTCAGTTCTATTAGTTTGAAAATAGTGATGGAAAAGGACAGGCCTGGTCCACAAGTTCAAATTATAAAATGGGGCCAGATCAATCTTGATAGTCTTAACCAGGAACTTTCAAAAGGTGATTGGGGAGTCTATTTGCAGGGAAAGGGAAGTCTGGCAAGTGAGAATATTTTAAAAGTGAGACAAATTGTGCGATCAGCGCCAGCATGTTCCTGTTTGCGTGCAGCTCAATGCTGACAGCACTCGGAATCACTGGCTGTATATTGAGGGTCTGGTCAAGGGTCAAGGAAAAGGAGGCACATGTCAGGTAGAGCCAGCTGGATCAAGGGAATCCACGAGGATCACAGGGGCTGTAGGAATACACTGTGGGTGGAAATCAGGAATGCAGAAAGGGTACATGAAATAGCCTCGGCAGAGAAGGCTAAGGAGAATACAAAAGTGATTGTATAAATATATTAAGTAAAAGAGTAAATCGAGACAAAATAAGGGCCCTGAAAGATCAATGAGGCAATTGATGTATGGAACTTTAGGATATTTGCTTAGACCCTAAACAACTTTTTCACTCCAGAAC